>NC_051115.1:1476599-1776599 GCF_014839805.1 Manduca sexta | reverse complement strand
ATAAGGCGTCCAAGCTTTGTTCAATAGTATAGTTAAATCACTACAATACGAACGTATTATGATTAATTTCACAACCTGACCTTTTAATTAAATTCGTATAGATTATTTATATTTTAATGAATGCATTTAACGAATTTTATACATGTTAAGATAACTGGTTGAAATTCGACTTTGGATTGTAAATGCGAAAGTTTAAAGATAATTTGGAAGTAAACGCAAAAATACTGAACGGATTTGGATGAAATTTGACACACTGATAGACCAAAGTCTGGATTGAATAGGCCACTTTGTACCGAGAAAAGTCATATGTCTATTTTTTTCATACAGGCATGACAAAATGTCCCCACCGCACCTGATGGTAAGAAGTGGGGTCCAATAGAATGTCGACTGAGAGATGATTACCCCTCAGACACAATTATGCCTGTTGGAACTGGATATACACAGGCTGATCCCGGAACGCGACACACGTGGACCACTATGGCGGGTTTTAACACCTTGTGTGCGGTCGCTATCCGGGCGAATATAAAATATACTACCACCAGCAAAACTGATATTATCAGCTATCTATATGTTTATAAAATATTCAGATCACTATTTTATCTCTTTTGATATCATCTTCTTTGCTACAGAGTAATATTAATAACAGAACTTTTAAAAATAATAGATAAAAACGACTTGAACTTCCTCTTTTCCCTAAATAACGTGGTAACTCCTAATAGCATACAATATTTAGTCTCAATACAATCAAAGTTGTTTTCGTCAAGCGACAGCCGGATCGAGCTAAATAAAAAAAAACAAATAAACATTTCACATCGCAAACTTACTTAAATAATATCCAAATATACACAACACCGCACTGCACCACACGATATCACTATTTGTTAAGTTAATTAATATAACACACGTCTGTACGGCGAGCCGCTTGGCGCAACACTGATTTGAAGAGTGCGCGAGCGCAGGTGTCGTTTGGATCAATGGTGGATAGGTTTATGCGTCATGCTGCCATTTAAGGTATATCTGATTAGATTTGTTAGTTAGGTAGGTTTGGTTAGTGAGTTTGTGCTTTTCGGTTTCGGAGTCTAGGGTTCGAAAATTTTATTGTATTTTTTAATAATATAATTTGATTTGGTATTGTAGACTATATAAATTTGTGATCAAGAGAAGCATAATTAATTGAAAATATTTTCGTCCCATTATGGGGTTGAATCGTGATTTTACTATATCGGTCTGAAATATAATAAATTAAAATTTTATAAAAAATATGTAATAAATAACATATTGTAAAATAAATAATAGGTTTAATAAACACAAAATTGTATAAATAATAATATTGTGAACTAGTTTTTGATCGTGGTTTCGCCCACGTAAAAAAAATGGTATGAAAGTCGCCCTTTATACAGGATCATTTTGACATTGCGTTACTAAATGAAACCACATACTCGTCGTCACTTTTCCTGACATCGTGCCAGAAATCATCAATTAATAACAAATATTTTCACCAAAAATTCTGGTTTTAGTTTTCTGATTTTATGATCATTTTATAGTTTAATGTGAATATGATGTGTGTATGTATGAATGCATTTCTGACTGAAAGTAAGATGTTGCCGCGACGAATTCACTTAGAGTAGTAGTAGTGGCATTAGAGCGCGTAAAATTAAAATTACTTTTTATTGATATTTATATTGTTAGAAACTTACACTGTTTTATTTTACATCTACGGCTCAAGTAACTTATTGTAAAGTGTTATTTGCATGTAGATAAGTATGTGGTTTCATTTAGGCACTTAATGTCAAAATGTCCCTGTATTTTCCCGGGATAAAATATAACCTATATTTTAAGTTAGACCTCTAGTAATACCTTTGAGAAAATTGCGTACAATTCCATGAAACAATTTTTGCGTTATACGTGTACAAACAAAAATTCTAAAAACTGTTGTTTGGCTTCTGTACTATTGAGACATATATTAGTTTTTCTTCAATATCTTTAATGTACAGACATCGGCCTGTTACAATTTCATTATACATATCGACGGTTAAAAGGTTAATGACTTAAGCGACATTATTTTTTTCGAAAAATTGTAATTAGTTATAAAAAAAAAACAAAAAAAAGTTCTGATTTTAAATATGTATAACTAGTTTAAAAGAATATTTAAAAAGTCTGGTTTAAAATACGTATGTAACTAAGTGTCGTAAAAATGTCGCTTAAGACAATTAGCTTTTCAACCCTCGATATAGACTCTGTATATACCTGCAATAATTGTTTGTAATCCGTGAAAACGTTTTGGAGTGTACAGTAATTTACTTTTGTGAAATTTAATTCATTTATTATCTATTTATATGCACTACTGGTGTGTTTTTTAAAATAATTAATATTACTAAATAGGTTACATAACATTTCGGTTTTAGATTAAAATGAAACTAAAAAGAAGAGAATTTCATTAAATATGAAGGTCATTTCGCGCGTCACATAGTTGTTTGTAAGATGTCGTCGCTTCGGTTTTGTGAACATCTTTTCTCGGGACAAATAGTGTATATACGACCTATTACTTAATAAAATCTAGCTTATATGTTAATTCATGTTATGATTTGACTTTGTACGAAATTTCATTCAAATCCATAAAGCAGTTTCTAAGTTTACTTCAAACAAACATTCAAACATCTTAATAAACTTTCGTATATATAATAATAGCCTTTGCTCGCGGCTTCGTCCGCGTGAAGGAATTATCCGCGATTTTTTTTCCGACTTGATATGTACTGTTATATTATGACCAAATTATACAAAATCATTATAAATTGTAGCCTATGTGTTATTCTGATGTACAATAAATATTACTGTAAAGTTTCATACGAATCCGTTCAGTAGTTTTTTCGTGAAAGAGGAACAAACATACATACATCCTCATAAACTTTCGCATTTATAATATTAGTAGGGTTAGTAAGATATCAAAATACGTGTGCTCTTTCCTCTTCGCTTTTACGTGTTCGTTTTGTGACTGCTGTGTATTGTGGAATAATAGTTTACACTTCTTTAAAACTTGATTTAAAAATACATTTATTAAGTAAAAGGAAAAATACAGACGAAATTTCTAGACTTGAGAATTCTCCAATAAAAGTAAAAGAATTTGTAATGCGAAGTCTGGTTACCCGTGCTACGAAAGCGTGGTGGACTAAGGCCTGAACCCCTTTAGTAGGAGAGGAAGCCCGTGATCAGCAGTAGGTAGTATATATGATAGGGCTGTTAGTATATAGATCGCAATAACACCACCCTGCATAAAATAAACTGAAAGAGTCTGGTATTTGAGAATATGAAATATGCTCTTGAAATAATTTTTCAAATTAATTTATATACATGATGTTTCCTAACCTGGGCATACATTTTAGCTATAAGTAATGACATTTTAATTATTGCAATCTTACAGCCTTACTTATAAAAATTTCGTAAAGTTATGCTTAGTTAAAACACAAATTTACTCGATCGGCTGTAAGTCAGAACCCGCCATCTTGCCTTTTAAGGTTTAAACTAGGAACCGGTGATGTTTTTGACAACTATTTAAGCAATTCTTAACCACCTCTTAACGCCAAAACAAGTTTATAAATACGACTGATAATGTTAAGTCTGCTAGAAAAACTAATAAATAAATATGGAAGCTCATCTTGTATCAAATCATGGGACGCAACACAGGCGAAAAGTGGGTACTCAGTTCGTACCTCTGCCTACCTATTACTAGATAAAAGCGTGATGTATGTTCGTATAAGTTGACTATTCAACTAACCGTAAAGATTTACTCATAGTTTCCGAAAACCTCACCCTGTTTTAATAAACGTTAAAGAATTTCGCAACGTTAAACAGACCAGATAAGAACGCTTTCCATTTTCTTTGAAACCGAACCTTAGTTTGTTAAACAAATAGATAAACAACTGGACCGGAAAACGTGAAGCAATCATGATAAAATCGTTAAAGGTGATTTTTCCGTGAACCTATTTAGATTAGGTTTAGTGGTAAGTGTGTTGGTAGAAACCTAATTTGTTTAAAAGTTTTTATTTTATGCATATATTTCTTTTTAATTTTTTTGATAGACGAGACGAGCTTTTGAATGGATTGCAGTTCGATTCAGATGAACACAGTGAATGTTCGGAACGCCAAATCTAGTGCGTAGTACATATATAGACAGTAAAATACATAGAAAACAGTGCTGATTTTAAATATATATGAAACTTGTGTCGCAAAAAAATGTCGGTTAAGTCAAATTAGCTTTTCAACCGACGATATTATAATGATTTCTGAATAATTAGAATATTTATATTATTTTGCATTGATTAATTGTATGTATACAAGTGTTGTATTTTGCGATGTTTCGTCATCGTTATTTTTGTCGATTGTATTGTTCCTATGTCATGTTATTTCATGCTTGTATCTAGTTGCCAGACGTCCCGTATTTTAGGCACATTTTTAAATGTCCCGGCGCCACAGACTCTGTCCCGTAAATCGATTGATCTACGATTGACAAGTACTCACGCACGCGACGCGACGTTCGCATTTTCGCATACATATCGATATGGCTCGGTTTTTAATAAATTTAATAAAAAACGAGTTGATAGCTGTTTTTAATTACGATTATAATTTTATTGATTGTTATAAATATGTTAATACTGACTTGACACGCGGATTCTTTTTTAAATGTTACAAAATAATTTTGGTTCTTATTTGTTGTGGGTGAAATCCCGTATTTTTGTCCCATTTAGGCATTTATCAGGCAGGCAGCAAGAAAAAAAAATTTTTTTTTTCTTTCACTGACGAGACGAGTTTGTTGTTCGCCTGATGGTAATACGACCACCCATAAACAGTAGAAACACCAACACCTTGAATTACGAAGTATTGTTTGGTATTCCACTGCGCTCGCCATCCTGAGATGTGAGATGTTAAGTTTCATTATGTCCAGTAGTTACACTACAATGTCCTTCAAATCGGAACACAACAGTGACTACACACTGCATGACAGAAATAGACATTGCGGTGGTACCTACCCAGGCGCACCCTCACATATGAGAGACCTACCACCAAAAATTTGGAAACCCAATTTGTATCACAGAAAGGGTTCGTAGATGTATGACGAATGCTCTCAGAATACATAGTTAGTCCTATGATATGATAGTTGGTGACCTACCTCAATGTAGTACAAATGAAACCCTCTATATTTTTTCGGATTGGGTCGTTTGGTGTTTAGATAATAGTGCCTAGGTGGTGTAGTGTTGCGTAGTGATTTCTCATGTTTACGCGAATGTTAGACATTGAAATTAAACTAATTTTCCGGATTCTATCGCGGTACTTAGTGTTTTATTTTCTCCCGACGTTTCGAAGACTTTGCAGCCTTCGTGGTCCCCCCCGTGACCATGTTGTATATTCGAAATGTAGTATCGCGTGCTTGGTTCTTCTTCAGAGGTCCTGTCTTTGAATTTCGGATCAAATGGGGTATCGCGTCTGAAATTCATGTCTGATATTGCATCAGTTTCAGTCTCTATTTCGTAATGGCAGGAAAGACATACCGAGAAATAGATGTTCTGGGTTCACTCTGGTCACCTTATCGTCTCCTTTGGGGATCAAGGATGTGTTTTTGTATTTTAAATAATGCTCTCAAGAATTTTACAGGGTTTTTCCATTGCATTTATAATAGATTATATCGCATTCTTCTTCTTCTGCAATATCTCACCCCACTAAATGTTAATTCTACCTATTGGTCAACTTGTTTTTAGAGTTTTTCCTTAAATATTTACAGTTTAAATTTTCTAGATATAATCGTTATGTTTGTACGTAATAGTGCACCACAATAGAGGTGACTTTGGCATACAAAATATTTTAGTAACGTGATAGGAATATAGATTGCATAGATATGATCCTGTTTTAAAGTATATGTATGTATAAATTTGCATTTGTTTTCCTGTTAGGTCTCGCCCAGATTATCGGGTAGCGCGGCGGCGGCGAGCGCGAAATGTGAAACGAAAAAATCGCCTTATGCGTCCGAGATTAGCTTGTGTTAGGTAGGTATCGGGAGCACGCATGGGTAGATACCACCGTCTACTTCTACCGCCAATTATATATAAAATCGTTGTGGCAACTCTTATGGCTTTTACTTAGTAAATTGCGAGCATGGTAACCTCTTGGAAAAACGTATATACGCTATTATAGTTGACAAACTGAGCACACTATTGCGTGATGGAGGGTTTTCGTACGTTATTTTGCTACGGTAGCGGTGATGTGCTTAGGTTGTTGCATGCTATTATACTATACACAACGCTATATGTACGAAGAGGTTTTATCTACCGCGCACGGATAACTCTAGTCACCGCGCGTTGACTCTGGACGAGGCCTTAGTATTGCGTTTAATCAAATTCATACAATTTAAATACGAGCTAAAAATAATGTATATATTTCATTTTATAATAGGTTATATTAAATAATTTGTTTTTACACTAGTTGTAGCACGCGAGTCCACTCGCATAAAAACCTTTTCCTTAAAATGTTTTGTGGTGAACAGAAATTTTGCTATTTACCTACCGCAATGTCAAGCTCCGAGCTGATGCTAAGGTAGATATCCTTCAATTTACCTCACCTAAAGATTGTTCGAGATCATAACACGATAATATTAAAACGTATGCGGTCAGTGGACGTCATCAGAAACTAAATAGCTCATGAATATTTTAACTTCGATTTAATCCTTATCTATATATATAAAAATGAATCCCTATTTCCCTCGGTCACGCCATCACGCGTGAACGGCTGGACCGATTTAATTATTTTTTTTGTTGTGTTTGTTATTGTCAGAAGAAGGTTCTTATGAAAGAAAAAATTCAAAAAAATTCAAAAATTTAACGAAAATATTAATTGTATAACTGTCAATTGTTTGAAATAACTGTCAGCGATTGACAGAACGCGCGCTGCAAATTCATAGTTAAGACGGGACAACGTCTGTCAGCTAGTGTGTTATAAAACAACGACCCCCGCCACGCCTATCTGAACGCGATAAATACTACCCAACGGATTTCGATGAAATTTGGTATGGAGATAGTTTGAGACCCCGGGAAGGACATTTAAAACAGTCCCCTTTCCTGTCTCTGTGTATGTAATGGATTTTCTCAAAATCTACTGAACGGATTTTGATGAAATTTGGTATGAAGATAGTTTGAGACCCTGGGAAGGACATAGGCTACTTTCTATCCCGAGAAAATATATAGCATGACTTTTATCTCGGAAAAAACATTGTCATTAGAGCTAGTCGCGAGTAAAAGCTATTTATATAATGACAGATAATAAACACTGTTCCCTTACCGTATTTACGTACGTTACGTAACGTTACATTTCCTCCTTAATCAAACGTTGCAGCAACATAGTTAAAAAATATGCTTTCAATGACAAGACGAGCTTGCCGTTCGCCTCTTGGTTAGTGATACGACCGCCCATAAATAGTAAACAACATCCAACACATTACAAAGTATTGTTTGGTATTCCACTGCGCTCGCTATCCTGAGTCATGAAATGTTTAGTCTTATTATGTCCAGTAGTTACACTGGCTACAATGTAATGGAACTCAACAGACTACACACTGTTGCTTGACAGAAATAAACATTGCGGTGGTACCCAGGCGGACTCTCACACATAAGAGATCGACCACCAATAACGCCATCTTTATGGTGTTTCTTAGTAAGCTATCATGGATTCTTCGTTCTGATAATGTTATATTAATAAAAGAAATATAGTTTTAGAATATTCGCACGTGATTTGATAAGGTTTTCACATAGGTAAGATAAATACTGATCTACGTGATCATATGTTCGTTTGAGTTGCTCAACTGTTCGCAGAAATTGAGCAATAGAGTGTATGACTTATTTTTTTATAACTTTTAAAAAATATTTACGTCGTATAAATTCTAAAACTGAAGGAATGATTGAAATCTGATGAAAAATCCACAAGTTATAAGCCATTGAAATTAGGTAGTAGGGGTGAGTGTCTATAAACAGAAAACAGACGAAATACATGCATATGACGTCAGCAGGCATTACGATGCGTGCGAAAGAAAGAGATGGACCGATATCCGTGCTCAATGTCCACTACTGCACGTAGTAATATTTGAAATTTGAATTACTGCCTCATTTCTTATCGAATTTTAATGCTTTATTCACAGAAGAATTTGTTTTTTGTACCAATTGCTGTTACATATTTAAAAAAATCAAACATAGTCAAATACACTACTGTGGATATTCTTAACTATAGATTTTGTAGTAGAGTAGTATCTCCCTTTTTCGCCTTTTCCAGGTGAAGGCAGATCAGTCAAGCTCTCCAGCTGTTGATTACCAAGTAAAAGCCAAGGAATGTGATGAATGAGTGAGGATATATGTGCTATTGCATCTGCCTAAGTTTTAATGGTTTAACCATGAGATTGAGATTGATGAGGCGTGAGATTATTTTCTATGAATATATTTTTGTAGTAATATTTTTAAGTCCTAAAGGCAGGAGATGCAGTTGGGGACACTGTAATTGGCACCCGGGTCTTGAACCTAGTATCTCACGATTCTCGGTCCGAGTACGCCATTAGGTTCATGGTACACCTACTAAGTGACAAAATTGTGGGCTATATACAAAACTTTACCACTAAGCAATCGTCAATCGCTATCATTATGTCGTCCACCAAAATCAAAAACACGAATTAAACTAATATTTGTAAACTATAAAATTATTTTATTCTATATTGCATAACACCGTCCGCTAGTACTACGCTCGGAGACCAACCTGTATATGTCCATCTCGTTCGCACGCATACGGCTGTTTCACTCGCACTTGTTTACCGATAAACAATTTGGCAAATGCCATTCTATAATGTCCTGCATGCTATGTTGCCCTGGTACTTATGTGTCAATACAGACTTTATTTGGATAGGGGAGCGTTATTATCTAGATTTTTATTGAAGGGGGGTTTAAATATAGAAGTATTTATTTATATATTTAAATATGATTAATCTATTTTTTTTTTATTTCAATTGGGCAAAGTAATTAGATTATACAGTCTAAATAAATAACCTTCATGTGTTAGTGAGTGTGGATTAATAAGTGTTTGCTCAACGTAAGGACGTAGGTTCAATTTCCGTTTGATGTAGTTTTATTTGCTTCTGATTCCTTCCTAACCGAATTTCGGCCACGGCGGCCGTCTTCAACGGAGATCACGCAGGGGATGTTATAGTGCACAAGTGTGTGCAATACACTAGCACTCTCTGTTACTTCTCATAGTCCGGTGAGACGACATGACCGGAGAGATCAGGCGCAGGACCAACGGCTTTACTTCACACCGCCAACTTCCTGACTCCGAGCTGCGACTGAGTAATTTGTAAGATGGAAAATTCTAGTCATACTTTTTGGCGCGTGCCGGGATTCCACCTCGTATACATCAACAATCTTTAGGTGGGTTATTAATGTGCGGCGATAGCTTAGTTGGGTGTGGAACGGACTACCGAGACGAATGACCGCGGGTTCAAAACCCACCTCTGACTTTTCTAATATTATGTGTATATTCTTTGTCAATATTATTGCTGTAACGGTGAAGGAAAACATCGTGAGGAAACCTGCATACCTTTGAAGTTGTCTATAAGGATTTTGAGGGTGTGTGAAGTCTACCCGCGCTACAGCGTGGTGGCAAGGCCTAATCTCTCAGTAGAGGAGGCCTGTGCAGTGGGACAGTGTATAATACAGGGCGAATATTAAATTAATGTGGCCTTCATTCTTTCCTCTGTCTTAGTGTTCAAAATCTTTGAAACATAAACGTTGCGCAAACCTTTAATTGCATTAACATATGAAACGCGGTATAAATTAACACAAGGTCAGTGGCTGTGGTTAATTGTTTTAATATATAATTATAAGTATTAAAATCCTCGGTGGCGTAGTTCTACTGCGTGGTACGGCAGCGCTCTGAGGTCCTGGGTTCGAATCCTTGGGCAAAGTGATATTTGGGTTTTTATGCTCAGTATCAGCCCGGAGTCTGGAATTTGTGCCCGATGGCGATAGGTTCGCTTCTTATCGTGGGATGGAACACTTGGCGAAAAGTGGGTGCCCTGGTTGCGCCTCTGCATACCCCTACGGGGATAAATGCGTGATGTGTGTGTGTCTTGGACGCGAGCGCAGTGGAATACCAAACAATACTTTGTAATTCAAAGTGTTGGTGTTTCTACTGTTTATGTTCGTATCGCTTACCATCAGGCGAACGGCAAGCTCGTCTCGTCATTCAAAGAAAACAAAGATTTACCTAAATACCTCGTCGGAATAAGAGCTGTCAATTTACCACCATGATACTCGAATAGCTATACTAAAAGCAACTTTAATCTGCGCGGGCGCAGCCGCGAGCTGACACTAGTGGTGAGATGAAGTCTGCCGGTCACGGTCGCGGTTGTTATTGTCATGTAGGCGTGAAGAACGCCGTCAAAACGGACAAAGAAATGACGGCGGTCACGACTTGTGAGTAATATGTTAGTTAGAATGTACATCATAATGATTTGTTATGTTTACGCGAATGCTAGACATTAAATGAAATTTAATGTCTAACATTCGTACATATTAACAATATGTACGGAGCGACATAGTCGCGAAATAACGACCAAGCTCCTTAAATAAAAATAAAAAAAAAAATTTTTTTTTTTTTCCTTCGCGGCGTTTAGTGGACACCGCTGTAGAGGAACAGATGGTTGCGTTCCTCTATGGAAGGGAAGATTCCCAGTCAGGCAGATGTTTGTGACCGGCCGCGGCGTCTCCGACGGTTCCTATTCGGAGGTGGTATATATGCGTCGCTCAAATTGTGCAATAGTAATCCAGGTTCCTCTGTCGCCATTTTGCGTGATTGCTATGCGATAAATCACTATAGTTGTGTCTATACTACATAGGTCTTCTAAGTTTAGCGGATGTTGACGAGATGGCGGTATGTAGGTATACTTATTGTACTGCGACATACGTTTCGATGACTTTGCAGCCTTCATGGCCAAAATCCGAATATTCCGCGATAAAATCTGAAAAATACTTTAATGCACATCATAATTTCAATCAGTAGGTATAGAGGTATGCTTAGTTTTTTGCTCAGCTATCTCAGTCCAACAAGATGCCTCGGGGCCGTCTCGTATGCCCCGAAGGTCATCGCGTGTTTTGTTTGGGATGCAAGACCGGTGAAACCAAAATGACCGTTTCATTCACCCCTCAGTGGTGGTAGCAATAAAGCGTTATTTTCCATAGATACAACGGGGTATACACTCTTAACTGTGTGCATAGGGCCGCGACAAATGTCCCTCGTGCGGGCGTGCGTGTGTGGAAACTGAGCGCACAAGAACTGCCTCGGGGATATACTTGCCCACTGCTGAGCACGGGCCTCCTCTACTACTGAGAGGGATTAGGCCTTAGTCCACCACGCTGTAGTGCGGATTGGTAGACTTCACACACCTTCAAAATTACTATAGAGAACTTCTCAGATGTGCAGGTTTCCTCACGATGTTTTCCTTCACCGTTAAAGCGAACGATAAATTCACAAAGAATACACACATGATTTCAGAACAGTCAGAGGTGTGTGCCCTTGGGATTTGAACCTGCGGACATTCGTCTCGGCAGTCCGTTCCACACCCAACTAGGCTATCGCCGCTTGCCTGGACATATACCATGTTTAAATTTAAATAAAATATGACGTGCATTCTGATTTGCATTGTACTGTCATCTCTTAAGTGTAAATACGGTACTATCAGTAAAAAATATATATAAAAATGCAAATGGTGTTTGTGTTAACGGCAAAGATGTTCCTTATGAAAGAAAATATTAAGGAAGTTGAGTGGAACATTAGAAAATTTAACAATATTAATTTTAAATAACTGTCAGTTGTTTGAAATAACTGTCAGCGATTGACAGAATGTATGTTTCATAGAACATTAAATAATAATTATCAGTCTTACTTATAAACTTGTTTTAGCGTTAAGAGGTGTTTGAGAATTGCTTAAATAGCTGTCAAATCATCACCGGTGCCTAGTTTAAACCTTAAGAGGCAAGATGGCGGGTTGTCTTACAGCTGATCGAGTTTTGTGTTTTAACTAAGCATAGCTTTGTGATTTTTTTATAAGACTGTATGTTTTTTTAATATTATTTTTCTTTATTAATTTAATTCGAATTCAATATTCATATTTAAGACAATGTCCGTCGGGTCAGCTAGTCGTTTATCACTACATAGTATAAAACAAAGTCGCTTTCTCTGTCCCTATGTCCCTTTGTATGGTTAAATCTTTAAAACTACGCAACGGATTTTGATGCGGTTTTTTTTAATAGATAGAGTGATTCAAGAGGAAGATTTATATGTATAATAACATCCATTAAATAGTGTAGAAATACTGTTATTTTGTTATGTTATACCCGTGCGAAGCCAGAGCGGGCCGCTAGTAAAACATAATATACAACACTTTACGAGGAACGAAAGTCACGCGCGAAACATAGTGTTAGACCAGTGCGATTCATTAACTTTAATTGTGTGAACTCTCCAGTTGTAACTGTATGTAAGTACAGTCAGTCACAAAAGTTGTTGAACAAATATATAAATGAACTAGTTGACCCGACAGACGTTGTCCTGTCTTAACTATGTATGCACGCGCGCATTCTGTCGATCGCTGACAGTTGTTTCAAACCACTGACAGTTATGTAAAATTAATATTGTCGTTAAGTTTTCTTAAATTTTCCAATTTGCGCGCAATTTTTTGATTTTTTTCTTTCATTAGAACCTTCTCCTGACAATAACAAACACAACAAAAAAAATAGTGATATCGGTCCAGCCGTTCACGCGTGATGGCGTGACCAAGGAAAATAGGGATTCATTTTTATATATATAGATTTTAAACAAATAGTTTATATGCACGTTCGTGTCTATAGAATATACGTCAATGGTATATTTTGAATTAATTCAGCCACTTTTGTGGCTGACTGTACTTCGTTTGTTATTGATAAACTGACGTGAAGTGTTCGACTAGTTTTTTCACACTCTTTGCTGTCTCCGGTTTGATGTTGACGGGTATGCTCGTCCTGGACGAGGGTAACTGTCAGTCAATACCTATACCGGGTCGTATTGATATTGCGTTACTAAATGAAACCACATACTTATCTATTTGAAAATAACACTATAATAAGTTACTTGAGACGTAGATGTAAAATAAAAAAGTGTAAGTTTCGAACAAAAGAAATATTGAAATTAAACTAATTTTCGGATTCTATCGCGGTCTTTTGTATTTTATTTTTCTCCCGACGTTTCGAAGACTTTGTAGACTTCATGGTCACGGGCGGGACTGAGGTGTTGTTCATCCGTAACGTCAAAGTTACAATATCTACCTACATTTTATAATTATAAAACTTTTAAAATTTTTTAGCTGTTGGTGGTCCGATTTGAAAGTTTATTTTGCGCGCCCTAATGCCACTACTACTCTAAGAGAATTCGTCGCAGCAACATCACAGTTTCAGTCAGAAATACACCCACGCACACGTCATATTCGTACTAAACTATAAAATTATCAAAAATCAGAAAACTAAAACCAGGATTTTTGGTGAAAACATTCGTTATTAATGGATGATTTTTGGCACAATGTCAGCAAAGGTGGAGACGAGTATGCGGTTTCATTTAGTAATGCAATGTCAAAATGACCCTGTATACTGTTCCATTGCATGAGCATCCTCTACTGAGAGATTAGGCTTTAGTCCACCACGCTGTAGTGCGGGTAGACTTCACACACCCTCAAAACTCCTATAGAGAACTTCTTAGATAACAACACCATCTCTGTATATACTGTCCCACTGCTGGGCCTCTACTAAGAGCATTTAATTTAGACCACGCTGTAGTGCGGGCAGACTTCACACACCTTCGCTATTACCTCTACATTAAGATGGATGGTTGCAGTATGAAAGAGCTTTTTGTTACCATTGTAGACATCGTGACGTCATCAAGGCGTCAATGACCTTCAAAACTGATTAGCTTTTGCCTGCTGCTCATATGTTGTGTCGCGTTCACTTTTGGAAAATCTTCACCATTCGCCACTGGTGTGTGTCAAAGGTTGATCAGGAGCTGTTTTTCTTAATGCCACTGCACCTGATGGTAAGTGGACTATGGTGTAATAGAATGTCGACTGACGATAGATGATTACCCCTCAGTCGACACAATTATGCTTGTTGGAATATACACAGGCTGATCCCGGAACGCGACACACTTGGGCCATTATGGCGGGTTTTAACACCTTGTGTGCGGTCGCTGTCTGGGCGGATATAAAATATATCCTACAACCAGCGATATCATAGATGAATCTAGATTATATACAGTCTACACTTGATAGATTCGAAAGCCAGGACCAATACCTGAGGCTGGTAATGACGCTTGCGTGTGCCGGTGTCACAGCGCGTGCGCGAAGTTACGGCGTTTACTAAAATGTCTCGTTTTCCTTGAAGTTTTTTCACTAGCTATTTTAATTTTTTTTTAACATATGATTAATATACTGTCTCACTGCATGGGTCTCCTCTACTGAGATATTAGGCTTTAGTCCATCACACTGTAGTGCTTGCAGACTTCACACACCCTCAAAATTCCGATAGAGAACTTCTCAGGTATGCAGGTTTCCTCGCGATGTTTTCCTTCACCGTTAATGCAAGCGATAATTCACAAAGAATACACACATAATTTTAGAAAAGCGAACATTAAATTGTATAAATTTTATAAAATATATATTTCGTACAAATTTTAAACAGAAAAAATCATTAAGACAATTATCTGGTAAAATATATACAAGTTATAAGCCATTGAAATTAGGTAGTAGGGGTGAGTGTCAAAAACAGAAAAGGAACGAAATACTTGCGTGTGACGTCAGCGGGCATTACGATGCGTGCGAAAGAAAGAGATGGAGCGATATCCCCACTCCGCGCTCACTACTGCACGTAGCAATATTTGAAATTTCAATTACTGCCTCATTTCTTATCGAATTTTAATGCTGTTTTCACAGAAGGATTTCTTTTTGTACAAATTGCTGTTACATATTAAAAAATGCATAAAATCAAACACAGTCAAATACCCTTCTTGGTTATTGACATACAAAAAAGTTTTCTCAGATAACTCCTGGTTACATAAACGCTCCCATCCGGTAAAGTTTAACATAACTGCGCGGTTAGTCACTAACTGTTAACGATAAGATATCTCTCGCGCCTTTGTTTTACGAGTCGTTATGTGTGGCCATGAAGGTGGCGGGTGTATAGGCGGTCGCGGAGAGCGATTTAAGTTTTTTTTTTGTTATTTTTAAGAACAAACAGTTACACAACACAGCTTATACAATGATTATAAATTAAAACGTTTAACTTGTTGTCTAACCAATACCGTTGTTGTTAACTTAATAATATGATAGTTTCTAATTACAACTCAAAATCAAAGTATCAAGTTCAATTGTAACAAAAAAAATATCTACTAACTTATAAGAAGTTTAATTTATTGTAAACTAGTTGACCCGACAGACGTTGTCCTGTCTTAACTATGTATGCACGCGCGCATTCTGTCGATCGCTGACAGTTATTTCAAGCCACTCACAGTTATGTAACATTAATATTGTCGTTAAGTTTTCTAATTTTTTGCGCATAATTTTGAATTTTTTCTTTCATAAGAACCTTCTTCTGACAATAACAAACACAACAAAAAAAATAATTAAATCGGTCCAGCCGTTCACGCGTGATGGCGTGACCGAGGGAAATAGGGATTCATTTTTATATATATGGATGATGTATAACCCAATCTGTTACCAATAAATGTTTTTTCTTTCACCTATATAATTTAGAGAAAGTAATGGATAGAAAAACTGTATACATATATTAACCAGCTGGTAAATTATCTTTTTTTTATACGTGTTCGACTAATGATGAGTCGAGTGCAGTCTAATAGAATGTCGACTGACGAGAAATGATTACCCCTCGGCGGTCGACATAATTATGCCGGTCGGATATACGCAGGCTGATCTCTGAACGTTATGCTTACCTGAGCCACTATGGCGGGTTTTACACCTTTGTACATTATTGCTATTGGGCGGATACAAATATCTTTGCAGTTATTGGAAGATGTGTACACTTTAAAAAAATCACGGCGCCCTTTGTTGAAAATAAAAACATAAGTCATTAAGAGTTGTGCAAATTAGTATGACGTCATATTTTCACGCTCGTTTCGCGGCCCACGACCGCATTGAAACCTTGGAAAGTCCCTTTTTCTTAATATTTTACGTTTATCTTGAACTTGGGTTTTTTGATTGCAAATATTTGATTTTATACGTTTATTTTTTAGTTTTTTATTAAAGGTAAAAATTTAATTGCGCTTTGAAATCTTAAAAGGGTTCTTGTTGTTTGTTATAATTATAATATGTTGTATTGTATATTTGATTTGATTTTCACGGTGGCGTAGTTGTACACGGTACGAGTACTACTGCGCTGAGGTCCTGGGTTCGAATCCCGGGTCGGGCCAAAATTATTGTGACTGGGTTTTTTCATCTTAAAAACATTACTCAGTCGCAGCTCGGAGTCAGGAAGTTGTCGGTGTGATACTCCCGCGCCTCCTAAAGCACGTAAAGCCGTTGGTCCTGCGCCTGATCTCTCCGGTCATGACTGCCGTCTCACCTGACTATGAGAAGGAACAGAGAGTGCTTGTGTATTGTGTTGTAACATTGATAGAAAACATCGTGAAGTAACCTGCATACCTGAGTTCTTTATAGGAATTTTGAGGGTGTGTGAAGTCTGCCCGCACTACAGCGTGGTGGACTAAGCACTAATCCCTCAGTAGAGGAGGCTCGTGCAGTGAGACAGTATGTAATACAGGGTTGGTGTTATTAATATTGTTGGCTTTACATCCATTCCATTGCAGGAACCGTTTTTAGTATATGCACTGCCAAAGCAAGTACATTTATTTCATTTATGTATATAAAAATGAATCCCTATTTCCCTTGGTCACGCCATCACGCGTGAACGGCTGGACCGATTTCACAATATTTTTTTTGTTGCGTTTGTTATTGTCAGAAGAAGGTTCTTATGAAAGAAAAAAAATCTAAAAATTGCGCGGAAAATTAGAAGATTTAAGAAAACTTAACGACAATTATAATTTTATATAACTGTCAATTGTTTGAAATAACTGTCAGCGATTGACAGAATGCACGCGTGCATACATAGTTAAGACGGGACAACGTCTGTCGGGTCAACTAGTAAACAATAAAACATAGTACTGTTATTGTTTGCTATTACGTATGATGAATCTTCGCACACAAAGGTGTAGCAGATAAGTAACGTTTCCTAATCAACATTCCTTTAATGTTAGTGTAGCTGTGAATAATCATTTTAAGACGTTTTCGATATTGCCCGGATGAGTTTTTGAAATTGTACTTTTGGTACATAAGTAGGCAGGCGTGACTAGCCTAGCGTTTTTTTAACTAAGCTAAGCTTTCTTAGTAATCAAAGTCCTGGTAAATGCTGGTGTAGGTAGGATATATTTAACAGCGCAGGGACGGCTGTGGACGAAGACTCAGACACTTCCGTCGGAGGAAGCCCGCAGCCGTCCCTTATGCGCCGAAGAGGGCCACCGCGGAGTTTTAGCTGGTAGGCCGTGCATAGGTTAAGTGTACATAGGGTTAGGGACTCGGCCCGACGGTCGCCTGAAGGCCAACATCAAATCCGGTCGGCTCAACGCCGGGCCGTAAGGCACGGTTACCCCAGCATAACCGCTCAGTCGCCCCCCAATGAAGGCTGGGCGGTAGTAATAAGGTACTTTTTCCACGACACAAAAAAAAGCCTTAGTCCACCACTACAGCATGTTGGATTAAGACCTAATCCCTCAGTAGTAGAGGAGGCCCGTGCAGAATATAATACAGGGCTGATATTATTGTTATAATATATTTGTACATTGTGTCATTCCTTAAACTCAGTATATGTTGAAACTGTATAGTAACAAAGAGTATAAACCAAACAATAACAACCAGTATGAGTTATATTAGTACTGGCATTATGCCGCTTAAAAAAATATTTTATACTTCTCTTTGGTCGTTGTCTTGTCACTTACTGTTCTCAATAAAATCTACTCATATTATTTCAATCCAGAGTTATTTCTCTCATAATCCATCAGTACACTTCAGATTCCAGACACAAAAGGTGATATAACGAAAAAAACTCACACCGAACAAAGCCACGACGCGAAAGCTAGCTAGCGTTACTTAATAAACGAAAGTGTGTCAGTCGGTCTGTTTGCATTGTCGAGTACAAGGTAAATATTTTGTTTTTATTATTGGCGCAACTCGGAACCTAGCACTCAGGTTTGTGTCGAACGTGGTGGAAAAAAAATGTATATAAAGTTTTTTTTTGGTTGCAAGGCATTGTGCAGTGCTTTAACGTATATACTATAGACACACGTCCATATAAACTATTTGCTCAAAATCTGAACTGAAATGGCAACCAAAACGTCACTGTGATAACCTATTTATTCACTATAACAACAAATAATTTTACTTATTTGACTAATATTTTTTATTCACACATAGACTAGAGTTTTTGTACTATGAGCGCCACTCAGTACACAGCCACAAGCATCAATATTGCCCATGCTAAAATCAGTTTGAATGGATGACAGTTTAATTCAATTGAACACAACGAATGTTCGGAACACCAAATCTAGTACGTAGTACATATATATCGATGGTGCAGTGTGTGTGACGAAATAAAAATATATACAGTTTTTTTTTTGTTAAAAATGGATATTGCCGTTATTTAACTTAAAGGTAGTGATTGTTATTATCAAAGGTCAGTCCTTTTTATGATTTACTAGTTGACCCGACAGACGTTGTCCCATCTTAACTATGAATTTGCAGCGCATTCTGTCAATCGCTGACAGTTATTTCAAACAATTGACAGTTATATATAATTAAAATTTTCTTTAAGTTTTATTAAATTTTCTGATTTTCCGCGCAATTTTTTTTACCATAAGAACCTTTTTCTGACAATAACAAATACAACGAAACAAAAATAGTGAAATCGGTCCAGCCGTTCACGCGTGATGGCGTGATTTTGAACCTGGAGCCTTAAAACGGTGTCGTAACGCGCGCAGTATAACTACACCACCGAGACGGTCAGTTTTTTTATAATGAGCCGACATTTTTGTTTCAATTAAATGCGGACAAAACTGATTCTCGACAATAAATTGCATTACATTTTAATTGATTTTCAATATTATTTCAATGATGACAATGTCGATAATAGTTTGACAGTAAAAAAAATACTCTGTGAAAACAGCATTAAAATTAGATAAGAAATGTGGCTGTAATTCAAATTTCAAATATTGTTACGCGCAGGAATGGGGATATCGCTCCATCTCTTTCTTTCGCATGCAGCGTAATGCCCGCTGACGTCACATGAAAGTATTACGTCACTACTATCTAATTTCAATGGTTTATAACTTGTTGATTTTCAATGCGATTTCAATGATTTCTTGTTTTAGAATTTATACGACATACATATTTTATAAAAGTTATGAATAAAAATAAGTCAAATAACCTTTTATGGGTTCTCAATTCGACTGTTTTGTTTTTTTATGTTTGTTACCTCAGAACTCTTGACTGGGGGAATCGATTTTGAAGATTCTTTTTTTATTCGAAAGCTGGTGCTTCCCGCGTGGTCCCATATAAATTTCATTTTCAATTTTCATTAGGCACCGACTCCAAAATTTGTAACCTTAATAAATGTTAAATTAGTTTAGTATTTATTGGTTTTTGATGAGTATATATTTATTTATTTATTTATTTTAAGGACAAACAGTTTTAATTACATTAAAACAACTGAATCTTACAAACAACTAACAATATTTTAAATGCATTACCTTTAGTTGCCACGGCATACATTGATAAACTATTTTAGGTAATGTTAAACTATTTTTTTAGTTTTTAATGGTTTTTGAAGGCGGTATAATTTTTTGTTTTTCTAGATGTTTCCAACACGTCCGTATTTCACACATAGTCCGCGACACATCTAGGAATGTAAGTTGTAACACGCTTGTAACACACCTTACACTTAACGCGCGCGTGACGCAACACTTTATACTCATACGTTTAGATGTATTGGGTAGGCAGAGCAAGTTCACGGCTTTGTGTTTGAGGTTAGTGCGTTATGGTGTAATGTGGGGTTTTTTTTATGGATCCCGCGATGGATAAGCGGCGATAGCCTAGTTGGTTGTGGAACGGACTGCCGAGACGAATGTCCGCAGGTTCAAATCCCAAGGGCACACACCTCTGACTTTTCTAAAATTACGTGTGTATTCTTTGGGAATTATCGTTTGCTTTAACGGTGAAGGAAAACATCGTGAGGAAACCTGCACATCTGAGAAGTTCTCCATAGGAATTTCGAAGGTGTGTGAAGTCTGCCTGCACTACAGCGTGGTGGACTAAGGCCTAATCCCTCTCAGTAGTAGAGGAGGCCCGTGCTCAACAGTGGGACAGTATATAATACAGAGTAGATATTATTATTATTATTTGGACCCCACCAGCACCAGGGGAAACCTGCGAATGAGATACTGGTAGTAGGGTTGCCAACCATACTTTATAATAACGTAACGCTACTTTATTTTCGATAAATATACTTTATACTTTTTTATAAAAATAAAATATGCGAAAATACTTTATTTCTAATCTTTACTTACGAAACACTTAGAGTGAATATGTGTTATATGTATACCTCATAATTGGATAAATATTGAACTATTTATCGATACTATTGGGTATAATAGATCGTAGTACATATTAATATGTTGACAACAATTAAATAATATGTACAAGATATTTATTTATTTAAATTTAATTTTAGATTGTAAAAGAAGCTTTGATAGTTTTAAAGTTTACAAAACATTGTTAACGTACGGTAAAAGCACACAAAAATATGTGTTTAGGACAATAAAAACATAAATTTGAAAAATACTTTTTTTTCTTCCAAATATTTTTTTTTCCTATTTAAAAAATTTCATACTTTTTTTTTTTGACAAAAAACGTTGGCAACCCTAACTGGTAGGCCGGCTTAGCTACTGCAGGGTTCTGGAGTTGGGAAGGAACTGTGGAGAAAGGATAACATCTCAGGACGGGAGAGAGGGCTAGGAAATATTCGTGAGTCCATATAGGCCTCAATGTGAACAACCATGAGGTATACACTTAACTGTGTGCCTAGGGCCGCGACAAATGTCCCTGCGTGCGGGCGTGCGTGTGTGGAGACCGAGCGCCTAAAATCGGCCCAAGGGGACCTAATATGTTAGCTAAGATGTTTTCGTTACATAGATACGTTGTCCGAGCTCAATACTGGCAAGACGAAAGTAAGGTAATTGCCCGACTTGACGGCCAACGAGCGTGCGACACTAACGTTGTTACGTAACTGTCGATGTATATATATCCTTTTCTAACGAATGTATGCTGCACCTTTTTATTCCTTCTTCGAGCCAATTTGTAATTATATGTACAGGTACGTGACTATAGCAAATACTGCGCCGTTTTTATGTGCCATTTTGTTAGTGTATAACGCGTCTATTTGTAAAACGTCATTGTATGTTTGAAAATGGATTAACATGAAAACTACTTGACCGATTTTGAAAACACTCACTAATTGGAAGCTATATTATTTCTAAGTGATATAAGCAAATACAAACTTCGAGTAAAGTCTAGTAAATAAATAACAAAATAACGGAAGAGTTTACGTTCCAGCTAAAGCTGGTTCCAGAGATAAATCGCCTTAGCAAATTAGGTACAAAGTGAAACCCAGTGTTTATTAGTAGGTACTAAGTACCGACTTGTTGAACGCTACACTTTCCACTGGCATAATTCATGTTGGCCAGTCGGGTTGGCAAGTGTTTATTTATTTATAAAGATACACTAAATAGATTACTGACAATAATAATCTAAATTACATTACAGTGGATCTAATTAGCCTATTGAAATGTTACATGAGCTTCGCATTTTTTTTGAGGACGCAATTTTATTTTTGGGACATGTGTGTAAATAGAAGCTTAACCTCAAGTTTGTGGGGTCGCCACCCTTGTCCCCCGGCCGCCATCTTGGAAAAAGGGGTGAAAACACTTTTCTCGCAACATCTCGGAAACTATGCGTCTTACAAAAAAATTGTGAAGTCATAATTTGTATCAAATTGTTTTGCCTACAAATATGTTTATATAATTTTTTGCCCTAAATTAAAAATTAAAGAAGTTATAAGCAAAAAAGACACACTATGAGAATGAGGGAACGTAGTGCTTGTTTATTGCACACATTTTTGCACTATAATATTGGCGAGTGCCTGCTTTCTGTTGAGATTGGCCGCCGTGGCCGAATTTCGGCTAGGAGGGAATTAGTCCAGTATTATACTTTTACTGGTGATAGGTCTGTCATATGTGGGATTCCCCCCTGGGTACCACCGCAATGTCTATTTCTGTCAAGCAGCAGTGTGTAGTCACTGTTGTGTTCCGGTTTGAACATTGTAGCCAGTGTAACTACTGGACATAAGACTTAACATCTCATGTCTCAGGATGGCGAGCGCAGTGGAATACCAAACTATGGTAATTCAAGGTGTTGGTGTTTCTACTGTTTATGGGCGGTCGTATTACCATCAGGCGAACGGCAAACTCATCTTATCATTCAAAGCAATAAAAAGAAATTAAAAATCTGTCACTGATAATTTTGTTAAGAATTGTACTTGAAATTCCGGTGCCGAGCGTCAAGTTCTTACTTCTACACATAAACCAGCGCCATTAGTGAGGTACAGACGGATAGGCGCATTCCCGACATCTATCGGGTGACATTTTTGGTTATTAAAAACGTAAATTTAGGTAAATGCACGCTGTACACCAATGTTCCTTACCTTTTCAATATTACCCCTGTGATCTGAGTGGAAAACTAATTAACCCTACAAAATGTTATCAAAACAATACAAATATCTTTATTAATCATAAATTGCACAACAGCCTTACTACTACCACTTAATTTGAAGTTATATTACTACTAGTTGACCCGACAGACGTTGTCCTGTCTTAACTATGTATGCACGCGCGCATTCTGTCGATCGCTGACAGTTATTTCAAACCACTGACAGTTGTGTAAAATTAATATTGTCGTTAAGTTTTCTTAAATTTTCTAATTTGCGTGCAATTTTTTTAATTTTTTCTCTCATAAGAACCTTTACCTGACAGTAACAAACACAACAAAAAAGAAATTGTGAAATCGGTCCAGCCGTTCACGCGTCATGGCGTGACCAAGGGAAATAAGGATTCATTTTTATATATATAGATAGATTATAATTTAACGGTGAAGGTAAACAATGTGAGGAAACCTGCATACCTGAGAAGTTCTCTATAGGAATTTTGAGGGTGTGTGAAGTCTGCTCGCACTACAGCGTGGTGGACTAAGGCCTAATCTCTCAGTAGAGGAGGCGCGTGCAGTGGGACAGTATATAATACAGGGCTGATATTATTTTCTATATGTACTTTTGCCATAATCCGGAAAAGCATTAAAATATTAATGATTTTCAAGAAAATACGAAGTTTGAGCTATTTTTATAACTTCAGTGCAGTTCATTTCCTTAATATTGCAATCGTTGTAAAAATAGTTAAAAATATCACACGGTCGTTTAACCACACTAACCTTAATTTAATGACCTTTTAAAATGATTACTCGAGTGAAATAATCGATAATATCGTTTATTACGATAGTCGTAAGTGTCAATTTGACCGCATGTGTATTATTGTCGAAGTATGTTGAAAACAAAGTTTTATTTGCGGTCGGGAAACTTGCAATTTTATGATTGTCGTTAAGTTTTATACCTATATGAGTGTTCAGAATGTGTTTACTTAAGGAACCTCTACGTATTCTTTCTGGATATCACAGCTAAAATATTAAAAGCTAGATAACAAGTTAATAGATGGTCTTGTGCTTGATCTGTCGCCCAATTATAAGCTAGTCAACCAATTTAACCAACGATCTATGTGCTAAAACGCATGTTATAAAACACACTTCACGCTAAACATGAAGGGGTAAGCGGAGTTGCAACCAGGGCACCCATTTATCGTTTAGTGTGTTCTGTCCCATGATGTGATAGGAGGTGACCCAAAAGCCATATTGGGCACAAATTCCAAACTCCGGTCTGATACTGAGCACTTTGCCCGACTCAGAACTCAAACCCGAGACTTAGAGTGATGATTGTACTACGCACGCAATACAACTACACCATTGAGGCACGTATGCTTATTAAAAGACTTGAAGATGATTTTTGCATAAAAATTCCCGAAGGCGTTTGCTGTGCGTTTTAGTAGTTTTTGAAATCCACAATACGCCAATAGTTAAGTTGTATATTTTTTATAATACCTATGCCATGCATATAATTATTTTAATAACAAATGATTCCTCACTTTGAATCCCAAGCCGCCTGTGGCTTGAGTCTTGAGCTTCGCCATCGGAGGAGCATTCATTTTCTGATACCTATATATCATTACTTACATATATTTATTATTATTATATTTGCATGTTTTTTTTAGAATATATGTATATGTAAAAATGTAAAGAAAATCCTTTAAAATAAAGAGAATTGACAATGAAATTAAATATACATTGTCTTAGTTTCAATAAATAAGCAGTTGCTTGGACTAAAATAGTTATGATTGTCTTATTGATCTAACATATTATTAAAATATTGAGATCTAAAGGGTCCTTTCACACAGACCAGCTCAGAGAGGAGAGGAGATTTTAATCGCAATCAAAATAGAGTTTTATGGTATTTAAAACAAGGTTCACTTTTGCATTTCACTTCTTTTTTTATTAAGGAGACGATCTAACGCGCTTTGTGTGAAAAAATAAGAGGAGTCTCTCATAATGCTGGCATAGCCCACAAAATTCATTTGCGTTGCTCGCACGCAACCAACTGGCTCTCATTACCTTCTCTCGCTCTGCGTATACCGACAGTAGCTATTTTAATAGTAATTTTGAACATGTGTGCTACGAAAAGAGGTATTGAATAACATTAATAAGGAAAATTTTGTACTAAACAAGCATAGATACGTCAAAAGAAAACTTGAACTGTCTGATAATAGAGGTAAATCGCGCTCGAAGAACACCCGGTCGGCTCCGAGATATATAAGGCGCGTGCGGATGGTGCGGACGGTAAGGGTCGACCGCACCGAAGCTGCGTATGTCATATACCTGACATTCTTGGCAAAGGCCAGGTCAAAATTACTCTAAACAGAACTCATGAGAAAACTAAAGTAGGTGAAGGAAGGAAAATAAGTGTGCCAGAATGGAGCAGTGATAATCCATAGCCTCTGCCTACACCCATGGAATAGAGGTTTGATAATGTTTATGTATGTATAAATACTTCAACCGTCGAGTTGGACAGATGACCCAATAAAAGCCTCAAGAGGTCGCTGGATGCGGGCTACTTCGATTCTTCGGTCGATCTGGCAATGTTTGGGGGAGGCCTATGTCCAACAGTGGACTGCGGGTGATGATGATGATGATAATTAAATCTAAAATTAAAATTATGTATATTAATTAATTTCGTAACCGCAAATATAAGTTTGTAATTGAAGTAAGTCCATAGACGGCTGTCTTGCATTACTTGTTAACCTCACAAGCAATGTTTACGCTAGATAAGTATGCGGATTTGTCTGAGCACATATTTTCGTAATAAAGTTTTCGACTGCCTCGGTGGCTTAGTTGTTGTACGGTACGACTGCGGTTGAGGTCTCGGGTTCACACAATTTTAGAAAAGTTAAAGGTGTGTCTGTTTTGAGCCTGCGGACATTCGTCTCAGTAGTCCGTTCCATTCCCAACTAGGCTATCGCCGCTTTTATCTCTAGCATTCGCTTAAATAAAAGAAATCATTAAACCAGCTTGACTTACTGGGATGTGATTGAACCCTAAGAAGTGTCAATAGACTAGTTGGGTATGGAACAGACTGCTGAGACGAATGTCCGCAGGTTCAAAACCCAAACACACCTCTGAATTTTCTAAAATTATGTGTGTATTCTTTGTGAATTATCGCTTGCATTAACAGTGAAGGAAAACATCGTGAGGAAATCTTCATACCTGAGAAATTCTCTATAGGAATTTTGAGGGTGTGTGAAGTCTACCAATCCACACTACAGCGTGGTGGACTAAGGATTAGTCTCTTAGTAGTAGAGGAGGCCCGTGAAGTGGGACAGTATATAATACAGGATTGATATTATTATTTCTTGGCATTAAAATATTTTAGTTTTATTTCAAACGAGTCTACTTAATCGACCAATCAATAGTCACAGTACAACAGACGTACAGAAAACCAAATAACTATAATTACAATAAGCTGACAATCATGAACGTACTTTTGACCCTACACGAAGGTTGCACTACTGCTATAAGGTCAAGTATTAGTCATTCGTTACGTGTTGTACCGATTTGTATGGGAGTATAGTAGCAAGAGGTAGATCTTGTGTGAGAGAGAATTTCAAATATTCACCGGTTTTTGAGGCGGCGATAGCCTAGTTGGTTGTGGAACAGACTGCCGAGACGAATGTCCGCAGGTTCGAATCCCAAGGGCACACACCTCTGACTTTTCTAAAAAATTATGTGTGTATTCTTTGTGAATTATCGCTTGCTTTAACGGTGAAAAAAAACATCGTGAGGAAACCTGCATATCTGAGAAATTCTCTATTATGAATTTTCTAGGGTATGTGAAGTATACCAACCCGCACTAGGCCAGCGTGGTGGACTAAGGCCTAATCCCTCTCAGTAGTAGAGGAGGCCCGTGCTCAACAGTGGGACAGTATATAATACAGGGCTGATATTCTTTTTTGATTTATTTATTATTATTACCGGTTTTTGAACTTATACTTCTTTTGGCGCGTAAGGGAAAAATGATGAGAGTAAATTTTTAACGATGCGCGCGCACACCGCCTCGAAATACCGATAAAATTAGCTAGTCATTCATAAAATTTTTACATTATATTTAATACTATTTTTTGCCCACGTCTCCGCCCGCGTGATGTAGTTTTTCGGGACCAAGTTTTCCGTTACAAAAGCCATGCTTTATATTTCCCCGGGATAGAAAGTAGCCCATGTCCTTCCCAGGGTCTCAAACTATCTCCATACCAAATTTCATCTAAATCCGTTGGGTAGTTTTTGAGTTTATTGCGTTCAGTCAGGCAGATGTGGCTGGGGTCTTTGTTTTATAATATATTTTTTAGATTTTTTTAAGAGGAACAATTCCGTCACACATGATTGTTGCATAACTTTAACCGTTTACAAATCGCACGCAACGGAAGCTCTCAAAAGTAATACATTTTCCCAGTTTTGCATTTTTTTTAACTTCCTCTGCTCCTATTGGTTATAGCGTGATGATATATAGCCTATAGTCTTCCTCGATAAAAGGGCTATCCAACACTAAAAGAATTTTTCAGTTCGAACCGGTAGTTCTTGAGATTAGCGCGTTCAAACAAACAAACTCTTCAGCTTTATACCTAGTCTTGCCATAAATATTGTAATAAAGAAAAAAGAAAATTGTTAACTGCAAATAACATTTATTACTTTTACAGTGTGTCAGTTTAATACATAAATATAAAACAATTAAAAATATAAAAAGCTTATTCGAAGTGGTCTCCATTGGCTGCAATACAGTCCTTTAAACGATGAGGCCAGTTATCAATAGAAGCACGCACTCTTTCCATGGGAAAATTCTTCACTGCCAATCGTATAGATTGTTTTAGGGACTCAAATTATCATGGCGTTTAGAGCAAGCTGTACTCTCTAAAACTGACCACAAATCATAATCCAGCGGATTAAGATCGGGACTAGACGACGGCCAGTCTTCAGCTCTGATGAAGTCCGAAACGTTCGATTCCAACCAAGACTGCGTGGACCGAGCTTTATGACCCGGCGCCGAGTCTTGCTGGAAGGACCATACTTAGTTATTGAACATGGTGATGTTAAGGGGCTTAACTACCTTCTCAAGAATGGTATCTTGATACACTTGTGCCGATGTTTTGATACCTTTTTCACAAAAATATGGCTCAGTCACTCCTTCATAGCTAACACCCCACCAAACCATCACTGAAGTCGGATAATGTCCACGTTGCACTCTGTCGACTAATTGGGAAGCTTCCTTAGAGCTTTGAGCATAAATACGGTCATTTTGTTTGTTAAAATGTTGCTCAATTGTAAAAATTTTCTCATCCGTAAACAAAATTTTTTCTGTGACCTCCCTTTGCGTACCGCTTCAGTAGTTGTTTCGATTTTACCACCCTATTCTTCTTTAAATTATCAGTTAAGAAATGGCCAGTGCGTCTCTTATAGGCTGCAAGTCCTAAGTCATCTTTTAAAATACGCGACATGGTTCTAGGTGCTATCTTCATTTCCCGAGATAAAATCTTTTGCTTTCGGACAGGATTTCTTCGAATTCTTTCCCTTACTGCTTTGACCACCTTTTTCGTACGAACACTACGTGGACGGCCAGATCTTTTTCTGTCACAAACAGAGGAGGTCTCATTGTACCTATTAATAGCCCGGTACACAAACATTTTACTAATACCAAGTGTATGGAGAGTTTTAAAAATTGCATTTGGCTCCATACCTACTTTGTGTAATGCTATCACAGCGATTCGGTTCTCTTTATCACCCCACACCATTTTAATATCGCAAAATATTTTACAATGTATTGGCGCCAAAATGAGAAAACACAATGAACAATCGTATAAAAATGACAGATTCGAAATTCAAATGTAATATTTTTTTATAATTAAGTGTAACAGTATTTATGGCCAGACTAAGTATAATAGTACAGATTCACTAATTGCTAACCGGTTATTGTTTTTATCAACAAATAAAGAACGATCTCTTCTGACATGCAAGTATAGGAACCTAGTTCAGGATTGTACTACAATTTTATACGACCTATAACATGAGCGGTTACATTTGATTACAATAGGCATGGCAAAAACGCCGGTAAGCACGGAAATTCCGTCTAGTCTCTACAAGGTCCATGTAGTATACAACCCCGGATGTTATTTGCATACTGTTTAGCATGATGTTGCGCTCTTCATGCCAGAGACCACACTCCCAAAGTACGTGATGAGCAGATTGTTCAACTTCGTAACTAGGTTTAGAGCATGGGCACGCAGGAGAATCAACCAGCCTGAATGAGAACAGTTTACCCTTAAAATTACCATGGCCAGTAAGGAATTGCCATCCACAATGATCTATTTCCAGCCTTTTTTTACACTAAAACAAAAAAAAAACATTTATATGTAGATATTGCCCAGCAACCGTTACGGGTGTCCCCTAGAGGATCTAGCAAAAGTTTCATCACAATCTGATCAATGGTGTCGGAACGCATAGAGGCTAAACACAAACATTGATTTGTATTTAGATTTAAAAAATAATTAAACACATCATGCATTTTCACCGAAGAGATAGCCAGAGGTGCTACCAAGGCACTTCTTACTATGTGTTTTCATTCCATGATGCCATAAAGTTGAAAATAGTTTTAAATTTACTTTTTAAGCCCTATAGATAGTTCCTTAGCACCAAACTAAACGAACGTTTCCTTACTTACAGATCCGAAAAACACGCTGGCTCACCAAACCGCCCACGACCACAACGTGAATCCAAAACATGAGCAGCCGAAACCCAAAGACGATGACTTCGACGTCAACGAGTACTTCGCTCGTCTCCAAGGCACGAGATACGTCAGCGCCCCCCTGAACAGCCAGATCGAGACCCTCACCACGGAGAACTTCGAGGAGGTCAATCTGGAGACTGCGGAGCCTGAGAGGGAGCAGCAGAGTCTGACGGCGGATATTGCGCAGAATTTTTCTCAACTGCCAACCGTTTTGCCCCACGTTGCTAGTGCTGTTTTTAGCTCCTTCTCGAACATGCTCAGCTTGAAGAGCAGGGAGGTGACGCCTGATGAGAGGGAGAAGGAGGTGCCGCAGGTGGTTCAGGATGTCCCGGCACCGCTGAAGGAGCCGCCTATTGGAGGTAAGCATTCAAAAGCCATACTTCACAGACATAATATAGAGGCATTCGTCAGGAGTGAAGGCATATAACCCGATTCTTACCCGTTCGTAATTTATGTAGGATCTAATTATCATTAGAACGACTTGCAGACCGCATTCATGCTATGAGTACCCATATGTTGCGTCGAGTTACCTTTCGGAAAATTTCATTCTTCACCACTCGTTGGTATGCCAAGTTTAAACTTATGTACTTTGATACTTTCATAAGTTTGTACGGAACCTTCTGTGCGTGAGGACAATCGCACTTGTACCAAATCCCCCCCCCCCCCTCCCTACACCGAATGCACGCTGATACACGGGGGGACATTTGTCGCGGCCCTAGACACACAGTTAAGTGTGTAAACCTCATGGCCAATTCACATTGTGGCCTATGAAGGCTGGCGAACATTTCCTGGCGTTGTCCCCTCCCAACTTTCCTCCAGGACCCTGCAGTCGCTATACCGTAGGAATCCAGTACTCCATTCGCAAGGTTCCCCCGCTGTAGATTGCTGGATCAGATATAAAAAAAATCTCGCAATTACCCGTCTATTTAGTCATTTCGCTAAAGTAGGTTTATGTTCATAGTAGATGTGTTTTCGAAATGTGTCGGAGTGGGATGGGGCGGGGGGGGGGGGGTCAGCTATTTGTTACGTAGCCAGCCGATAATTAACAAAGGATCGCATTAGCCTTAACACAAGATACGTATATAACAAAGGCGTAGTGGATTGTGAAATAATAGTTTCCCACGGCGGGCAAGAACGTGTGGCCTTTCGCGAGTGATCCACGCACGCAACTATGATGTCATCCATTCATGTACAACACTGCCTTGGCTTTTCGGGGGTAGGTAGAGGTGTATAGCTGTGCTGTGTCAGCCCATACAAGATTTAAAATAGGGTTGTTAAATGAAACCATATGTTTTGAAAATAATGTAAAAGTTGCAATTACTGGTGGTAGGTCTCTCATATGTGAGATCGTGTGTAGGTACCATAGCAATGTCTAATTCTTCCGCCAAGCAGCACTGTATAGTCACAGTTCTGTTTTGAACGACATCTTAGCCAGTGTAACTACTGGACGTAATAAGACTCAAAATCTCATGTCTCAGGATGGCAAGCGCAGTGGAATACCAAACAATACTGTGTACTTCAAGGTGTTGGTGTTTCTACTGTTTATGTGCGGTCGTATCGCTTACCATCAGTCGAACGGGAATCTCGTCTCGTCATTCAAAGCAATAAAAAAAATTTTGCTCGAACACTAAATAATGTTTGCCTTTCGATGACCACGCAGGCGCCATCAGTACACAGTTTTGTGTATTAATCACTTCTGTGTAATTCGCTTAGTAACAAAAGTTTGGAATAATCAGCGATATATATGTTCTACGTACTAAATTTGGCGTTCCGAACATTCACTGTGTTCAACTGAATTGAACTGATATCCATTCAAACTGACTTTAATATGGTCAATATTGACAGCTTGTGGTTGTGTACAGAGTGGCGCTCATGATATAAGAACTCGAGTCTAAGTGTAAACCTGGATTTGAATAAAAAATATTTGTCAAATAAGTAAAATTATTTGTTATTCAAGTGAATAAATAGGTTATAACAGTGACATTTCGGTCGCCATTTTAGTTCAGATTTTGAACAAATAGTTTATATGGTCGTTCGTGTCTATAGAATATACGTCAATGATAATATTGTTTTATTTTCGCCTCTTATATGTTATTTTTTAAAGAGTTTTCAAGTATTTATTTTTCTTCTATCAAATCAAAGCTAATGTTTTGTTTTCGAGTCACGAATTATATTATCTAAAGGATAATGCGTAATGCATTACTCAATAAAGCAATTTGGGCAAAATCTACTGTTCGTGTAACGTAGGTCGTAAGGTCACTTGAGGTCATTGTCGTGTTTGTTTTGATGGCCAATATGCTTACCTCGGTGGCGTGCTTGGCGTGCGTCTTGGGTTCAAATCCTGAAATTACGCCACACGGCGAGAAATAGGTCGGCTAGTTGCGCCTCTGCCTACCCCTACGGAGAATGGACGTGAGTGTGCGTGTATACCTCAATGTTTGATGAAAATTAAACCGCCTTCAAAAACAACTAAAAAAAATTACTTAATAGGTACATACTGCCGTGCTAAGCTCAAAAGCGGTATTTTTATCACAGCATTAGTTAAAAAAGTCTATGAATAAGGGAGTTAGATTCCACGAGACGCAGACTAGCTTCAACTTTCTAATAAAATATATTTTATAAACAGGTTACTCGGGAAATAATTATCAGAGCACTACGACTACATCCAATTAAACTTAACTGTACAATGATTACTTATGTTTACGCGAATGTTAGACATTGAAAATAAAACTATTAAACGGATTTTTTCGCGGTTTTTATATTATTATTTTCTCCCGACGTTTCGAAGACTTTGCAGCCTTCATGGTCACGGGGGGGACTGAGGTGTTGTTCATCCGTAAAGTCAAAGTTACTACATCTACCTACATTTTACAAATATACAACTTTTTTAAATTTTAGCTGTTGACGATCCAATCTACGCAGAATGAGCTCACAGTGTCTTCAGGTCTGGCAGCCGGTCTTTTGGGATCCAATTTAATTAAATTTAGAACAGGATCCCCGGCTTGTGCAACCTTCCAACCATCTTCCCTATTGAAATTTGGGTACAACTGTACAGGATAACTTGTCAATGATTATTAATAAATATAGATATGTTATTAGAACGGCGACTTGAACACTCGAAATTGTATTTTTTTTTATACGGGAACAACGACTCTCCCCAATGCACCTGATGCTAAGGAGTGGGATCCAATAGTGTGGAGTGACGAGAGATGATTATCCCTCGACAGATACAATAGGGGACCGGCCTATGCTTGATTTTGTACATTATTCTATATGTAATGGTAAATAATACGAAAAAGAAGCACTCCTGCGAAAACTGCATAAAAATTGGTTAAAAAATGTACAAAAGTGGGCGCGATGTGGGGATATCGCTTCATCTCTTTCTTTTGCACGCGTCGTAATTCCCGATGACGTCACATGTGGGTATTTCGTCTCTTTTCTGTTTCTTGTTAATTAACCCTTTTACCGAAATTCAAAGACTTATAACTTGTTGATTTTTTTCCGGATTTCAATAATTCCTTCTGTTTTATAATTTATATTATGTAAATATTTGATAATAGTAAAGAACAAAAATAAGTCCGGTACGCTATTATGTCTGTTGGGGCCGGATATACACAGGCTGATCCTGGAACGCGACACACGTGGGCCACTATGGCGGGTTTTAACACCTTGTGTGCGGTCGCTATCCGGGCGAATATAAAATATCCTATCATAATTGTGTCGACTGAGGGGTAATCATCTCTCGTCAATCGACATTCTATTGCACCCCACTCCTTACCATCAGGTGCAGTGGGTCCACTTTGTGGTGCACGTACAAAAAAGACAATCGTATCTAAGCGACAAATATACCGAAAATGAATTAAACTAATTTTGGAATCCCCAGATTTTCTTGGGTCGTTTCATCCAGGTCTTGTAGCTCTAGTAAAATTTTAATATCATTAGACTGCGTTTTTATAAAGTAAATAGTTTAATTATTATGAATTTTCTTATTAATATCAAAACTTTAAATCGCTCAAAAATTTACTGATTGTCGCTTAGACATTATTGCGTTTCAAGCATCGATTTTATCTTTATTTGTTGTTAGTAAAATGGAACATAGCGTGGTGTCTTTTTAAGTGTAAGGGTAAACAGAGGTGTAACATACCGACTTTTTTATATTAGGTATCTATAGCGATCCTTGGGTGTTTTAATGGGTATTCGGGGTTCGTATCCCGTGTCGGGTAACACTTTGTTATTAACACGATTTTATTTACTCGTTATGAATTTATTGTGAACTTTCTAAAATATATTTAGAGATAAATATCGTGGTAAAAAACCGAAGTGTTGAACTGGAAATCGAACGTAGAACCTCCTTTCAACAGATTAAATTATACACTACACTAATGAGAATTACCTGCCCATGCTATAAAATCATTAATTAAAATTTCTCCCTTTCCAGGCGGTGGTAACTTCCGAATATCGGCGAAAAAGAAGTACGCACAGATACCTGGTCTCAGTTCAGGGGGACAGCAGACTGGTGTCAACCCAATTCAACCCCCCACCATGCCAGATAATACTCAAAAAGGAAGCGAATCACACATAAACTTCTTTACGGAAGCGACGCAGAATATATACCCAAATATTGGTTATGGTAATGCCAATGTTGGTTCAAATTTTGGAAATCAAAACGTTTTCTCACCTAATGTTGGACAAATTGAAGTAAATACGAATGTAAAAGATGGTTTTAATGCAAAGGAAAGCGGGCTTAACGTGAAAGATGAATTTAATGTAGCGCAAGTCAACCTTAATTTCGCAGAACCAAAGGAAATTGGTGCTAATATGTTTGCACAGAAAGATGGAAATCCCTTGCCACCAAGCCAATATCCAGTGCAAGGATCAACGCCTGTGATCCCTCCTCCTCCAATGTTCTCTAATCGACGAGATGGCCAATCTGCTGGCAAGTCAGTGTTACCACCATCTGTTGCTAGGCGGATATCTGCTAACCATCCGATAATGAAACCCCAAGTCTCTGCTACTACTGTTATAGACAATATCTTTGTACCAACATTTGATCAAACTAACGTACAAACATCGGCCTCACAAGCTCTGCCACCAATGATTCAGGAATCATCCAAACCGCCGATATTTGTGCCAACGTTCCCTGCTTCTTCGGAGAATGTGCCCATTATGCCAATGCCAATCGGACAATCAAATGTATCATCACAGGCTCCAAAACCGCCTATTGGGCCATCTTTTGCACAAACCTTGGATTCCAATATACATACGTCCGAAAGTAACACATCACAACCAGAATTGAGTGCTGTACCAATGTTTACACCAACATCTAGCTTTGCAAAAGATTTCGGACCACCATTATCAGGAATATCGGCAAATGTATCACAGGCCTCAAAACCACCTATTGGTTCAACTTTTCCACCTACCTTGCAATCCACTATATCCGCGCCAGAAAGTAAAACACCACGACCTGAATTGAGTTCTGTACCAATGTTTGCTCTAACCTCTAGTTTTGAAGACGCTCCACCAATATCATCAAGTACTGGCCCGTCTATATTTACACCGACTTTGCCTACAAACACCTTTTCATCTGCAAGTACTGCAACCGGACCGTCAATTTTCACACCATCTTTACCACCGAAAACTACGTCAGAATCTACATCAGCTTCTGAACAAATACCAATGTTTGCCGCCAATATATCTGGTGCAACTGGCTCGTCTATATTTTCACCAACGTTGCCTCCAGCACCAGTATCCACGGTAGCTTCTCAACCAGAAGTACCGATGTATAGCAACGCAACAATATTTGATCCAACCAAAGCTGCTCAACCATCAGCCAATATTGGACCATCACACCAACCCGCACCTCCAACATTTTTCAATCCTCAACACAAACCACAAATGACCCAAGAAAATACTCCAGAAACCAAACCGTTGATTGAACCGCCAAAATCTACTGGAATTTCGAATTACAGGATGACGAAAAAGAGACCTCAGTATTACTCAGGACCTATTGAAGGAGTCGGTGCTATCAGTAACAATGTTAAGCCTGTAATACCTCCTGTTGATGCAGGAGCTTTTCAAGGCGCTTTGTTAGCTCCAGAACCTACTCGACCATTCCCCGTGCAGGCTTTAGAAACTGAATCAGCTACACCTTTTGATATTAGCAAGCCTTTTACTCAACCGGAATACAACACAGCGTTTGATTTGAGTCGGCAAACAACTGAATTATATGATCAACAACCAGAGAAGCAAGAAACAAAAACATTTGGATTAATCGGATCTCTGAAATCGAAACTTAGTTCGATAGATATCAATAAGATACAAAATACCGTGACAACGTTCTTCGATCCTGCTTACAACGAGCCTAAAGTAGAAGGACATAGTGCACGGGAAACAACCCCTTCTGAACAGAATACGTATCAATCATTCGGACAAAGTAATTTTGAGATATTCGTGCCAAGCGTCGATCAAACCAATCAAACTTATAATTATCAGAACACGAGTTATTATAACCAACAATATTATCAACAGAATACTTATAATTATTACGATCAGGGACAAACAAACCCTGCAGCCAGTTATTATCAAAATCCAAATTACCAAACCCAAACTAATACAGGTCCACAGGCAAGCGCGAGTTATACGCAACCAATTGATACAAACGCTGATTATGGACAACCGATTGTAAAAACAGATGCAAACATTCAAAGTGCAGAATTAGAAAGTCATAAAGCAGACGTAAAAGAAATTTCTAGTCAAATTCTAAAGCCTATTGAAACGACACATTCCGATAAAATAGATGATATAAGTAAAACAGAAGTAGTCCAAGAACAAGTAGTTGCAGCTAGTGATTCAAATATTCCAGTAGATATACAGAAGCCAGTCCATGACTTAACTTCAGTCATTGATTTCTCAGCTAAGAGTTTCTTTGATTCACCTATGACTGAAACGCTCAAAGAAGAAACGAAATCTATTGATTTGCTGTACGCTACAGGTGATAAAGCTGAAAAAGATACTAGAAATAAAGATATAAAGTCGAAAATGGATTTTACTTTCAATGATCTTAATGATAGGGGAGAAGACAAGATTTTCGATGAAGTTCTAAGCTCTATAATTGGAGAAGAGTCTCCCATTGGAAGTAAACCACATGCAAAAGCAGAAGGATCTATTAAGCCTATAGAAACAAAACCCTTCTTCCCAGAATTAGTCGAACCGTACCGTCCAATGACATTTATAAGTCCACCGGAAGTTAAGAAAGAGATATTCCCGAGTGCAAGTATTATAAAACCAGGTCCAGACATACAAATACGTGAGACTAACCTTCTGGAATCTTTAACTACTGATGCAATACCCATTGTAGCTGTTTCATCCGTTCCCCTTTTCGGCCTTTCTACAATCATTGCTGATAAATCTAAAGAACATGCTAAAAGTGATCTTAAACCTGCATCCTTATTCGAAGTTCCAAAGGATACATTCTTTGACAAAAACGCAAGTATAAGCTTCTTTGAACACATTCAACCTCCCAAAAAAAATCCAGAAGTGCAAAGCTTAGACCAAACTTCAGCAAATTTGGCGCAGCATTCTGCAGAAATGCAGTATTTGTATGACAATTCCAAAGAGGAGAAAATAAAAAGTGTTTTTGAAGAGAAAGTACCAAGTGCTCCAGAACTATTAGAAGAAGGCGTTTCAGAACTGAGTATATGTGAGACTTGTCGCGAATTCAATAAGCCAGAAGATAAAGAGACAGAAGATCTAACTACACAGCTTATTGAGAACATTACATCTCGCATACAACTGTCTAATCCAGTTGAAGCTCCTTTAACTGAAGGAGATTCAGTTGAAAATAGAACTGAGTTTGACAGCACACAACTGGCAGAGATTAAGCATATTACAGAAGAAACTATAGACACTATCAACGTTCAATCTGCTACAGAACTTCTTGATGATGAAGACAAGGAAATGAATCCTAGGAATTATGGGTGGAGCGATCCTGATTCATATCCTACGAAAGCCTTATCTGACCACGATTACTCTTTCAAACTAGATCCAAACTCCATAGGATTTTTTGGAAACAACTCTTTGTTTTTCGATAATGTGCCGAATAATGCCAGTGATGAAATTAAAGCTGAGTTCAAGAATTCACATGAAGATATGCTGACGAGGCAAGTTAGTGTACCGTCAGCGCCTCCTGCTGAAGATGATACTAAATCAGATGAAACTGGCGGTTTGGATGTTCATTCTATAGAACAAGATGCTAAGAAAGACTTTCCTATTTACGAAGAATTTGTTATAGAGCCTTCTGAGACCGATGATGACAAAATTGAATATAAAGAAAGAGAGAAATCAGAGGATCCGATTCCCGAAATAGATTCATTCACAAATCGCGTCGAGAGGTTCAAGAAAATGGAGGAGCATGTCGAACCGGAAGAAATATTCGACAAGAAATGCCTCTTTGATATCAAACCTAAGAACAGTCCAGCGATTTCAATCGCCTCGTATTTTGATACGGGAAATTATGCAGCAGAGACACATTATAGGAATTCTTTAAATTCTCCGTCAACCAATTTTCACTTCAGTCCCGCGAACATCCCTATGCGGATCCCACCAGGATTCGAAGAAGAGTACCACAGACGCATGAGCGGCATCTCTGTTCAAGATAAAATGGAGTTAGAGAGATTAAAATTAGATATACATTACATACCAGAAACTTCGACGCAAACCCCGCACACTGCTACTGCGACGTATGTTAGCAGCCAGTCGGAAGATACCGAAGTCGGCTTTGACATCAAATCTAACTTAGTGAGTCTAGTCGAAGAAGACTCAAACACTCCAACACCTACTGAAGTTACAGAGCCAGATGAATCGATAAACCAACCTGTCATAAAAGAAGAAAACGCCGCACTACCAGATCCTATAAACTTCTTCTCTAGCGAGCAATCAGACGATGCTCCAGAAACATTTAACCGCCTAGCTAGCTACTTCTCGTCGCCAAAAGAAAACAAATCATTTTTTGATTCAAACCAAAACAAAGCCAACATAAACACAACTAAACCGCACAAGTCTTTTTTTGAGTTGAGCCAGGGTCAAAATCATTATATAGATAGGAACATACCGGACGATAGGCGAGCGATTTTAGACGTAATGGAAGATCTAACCTCAGTCCAAAACATAGTAGTTACTAAAGAACAAATAGTTAGAACTGTCAACTATTTCACAGTAGAATACGATAAAGTTACGTTCGATGAAATCAAAACACAAAAAGACATTGACGATAACTTCACTTCGGTAGTTGACTGTGAATTTTGCTTTAAAAATACATTGAATAATTTGATAGACGGTAAATATAATGTTAGGCAATTAATGAACGATAGTACGGAAAGGAAAAGAGATAGCGAAACTATGGAAAATAATAATGAATCCAGAAAATCGGTCACGTTGAATTTGGAGTCGTATGAATTGCACGATGACGCTAAAGATGGAGTTACTGTTGTTCACGAGGTATCGTCATTTGATTATAAGCTTTACGTATCTATAAGCAATTTATGTATTAATAACTAATAGTTTTGATTGCTAAAATTTTGGGATATATCATTTTGACATTGCGTTACTAAATGAAACCACATACATATCTACTTGAAAATAACACTTTACAATAAGTTATTTGAGCCTTAGATGTACAATAAAAAAGTGTAATTTTCGAGCAAAATAAATCCATTAAAAAGTCATTTTAATTTTGCGCGCTCTAATGCTAGTACTACTCTAAGAGAATTCGTCGCAGCAACATCATACTTTCAGACAGAAATACACCCACGCACACGTCATATTCGTACTAAACTATAAAATTATCAAAAAAATCAGAAAACTAAAACCAGGACTTTTGGTGAAAATATTAATTATTGATGGGTGATTTTTGGCACAATGTCAGCAAAGGTGAAGACGAGTATGTGGTTTCATTTAGTAACGCAATGTCAAAATAACCTTTTATATTTAAAATCAGCTCTTTTTTCTATGTTTTTTTAACCAAGTTAAAAATATTCGAAAAAATGCCGCTTAAGTCAACTGTAGATTTTATCCTGTAAATATTGTATATCTTTTAACTAATGATTAAGAAATCAGCCTGTTATACTGCATTCATTTTAAAAACTTTTTAATAATAAATTCTAAGATTATATAGAGGGGACATTGGGATTGTCATACAAAAATTTTCGCTTATGCGATGGTTACTCAATCTACCATAATAGCAAATCAATGTAAAACACTTAATATTTTTGTAGGTTTTTTTTTTTATAAAGCTCATATCAGCATATTTTCTGTCAATATGTTTTAGTATTAATATCTAAGGATGTCACACGGACATTTCAAAGAAGACTTATTACCAATTGGTTATAACTTTTAGAGCACAAATTTGTTCCTAATGTCCGCTCTATAACTAACTATACTGTATTATTGAAATAACAATTTTCAGAACCGTTCCTCGTCTGATTATTCTCCGGTGAAATACCACTGGTTCTACAGCGTGGATGTCGAAGATAAATCAATATGGCGGGGCTTTTCCATAACAGACTCCAGAGCGCTTGAAGAGGCGTACAATAGCAGTAAGTTTTAACTGTATATTATGCATTGGGAGTCGTTCAAGTATTACGTAACGCAATTTTTGAAGATTTTTTGTCCCACTCCCCTATGTTACGCGCCGTAACGTTTTCCTGTACGTCCCCGCTCCCCTCCAAAAGTTACGTAACTCTAAAGTGACATTTTTTTTTGTAATCACAATTATTTTATGCAAAACTAGCGACCCGCCCCGGCTTCGCTCGGGTGCAATGCTGATACTAAATACACTACAGAAAAACTGTGAACGTTGTATATAAAAACATAGCGGCCCGCTCTGGCTTCGCACGGGTATAACATAACAAAATAACAGTATTTCTCCACTATTTAATGGATGTTATTATACATATAAACCTTCCTCTCGAATCACTCTATCTATTAAAAAAAACGCATCAAAATCCGTTGCGTAGTTTTAAAGATTTAAGCAAACATAGGGACAGAGAAAGCGACTTTGTTTTATACTATGTAGTGATACCGGAATGTCGCTAAAATATTAAATAAAAAAATACTAATAATAAAAAAAACAATGTTACATAACGCTTTGTATCAGACCCCCCTCCCGCCCCTGTAACGCATCGTAACGTGTTACAAGAGCCCCTCCCCCGCAAATTGCGTTACGTAACGCTTGAACGGGCCCTTGACGTATATTCTATAGACACGAACGTCCATATAAACTATTTGTTCAAAATGGCAACCAAAGCGTCACTGTTATAACCTATTTATTCACTTGAACAACAAATAATTTTACTTATTTGACTTATATTTTTTATTCACATCCAGTTTTTCACTTCTTGCGTTTTTATATTATGAACACACTCCGTACGCAACCACAAGCATCAATATTGACCATACTAAAGTCAGTTTGAATGGATGTTATATTTTATTGTAACAACGTTTATCCCAAATGAATAAAATAAATAATAATCCAATGATGGTGTTTTTCAGCTGATCTAAACGAGGACACCGTGGTGGCGACTGATGGTGGAAGGTACGATGTGAATGTGATGAAGAGGTTGCGAACAGCGGTGTATTGGACGGAGAAGTCGACTGATGTTAGCAGGTATGTGATAGACTTTATATTCTCCGTATATTACAAACCCGAAGTTAGTTTGTCGAGAATCAGAAGCATAGTTCATAAAAATCCGGCGACGAATAATATTGAATGACGAGACGAGCTTGCCGTTCGCCTGATGGTAATACGAACATAAACAGTAGAAATACCAACACCTTGAATTACAAAGTATTGTTTGGTATTCCACTGCGCTCGCCTGAGCCATGTTAAGTCTTATGTCCAGTAGTTACACTGGCTAACCTTCAAACCGGAACACAACAGACTACACACAGCTTGACAGAAATAGACATTCCTGGTACTTATCCAGGCGGACTCTCACATATGAGAGACACACCAGTAATTTATTCAAGTTATTTATTTATTTTTAGGTGCAGCTGGTTCTACAAAGGTCCCACTGACGCCAGATACGTGCCTTACTCCGAAGAAGTGGCGAAGAAGCTCGAGGTAATAGTTACACATCGATATACATCTTAATAAAATAATGACCTATTTTAAAATTGTTAATTTGTGGCAGTCGTCGGAAAACTAATTTTGTTTGCTACCTTTTTTTTTGAAGTTGCTATAAAATTGAGCTTATTAAAGATAGGATTATAAGCGGCGATAGCCTAGTTGGGTGTGGAACGGACTGCCGAGACGAATGTCCGCAGGCTCAAATCCCAAGGGTACACATCTCTGACTTTTCTAAAAAATTATGTGTGTTTTCTTTGTGAATTGTCGCTTGCTTTAACGGTGAAGGAAAACATCGTGAGGAAACCTGCACACCTGAGAAGTTCTCTATAGGAATTTTGGGGGTGTGTGAAGTCTACCAATCCGCACTAGGCCAGCGTGGTGGACTAAGGCCTAATCCCTCTCAGTAGTAGAGGAGGCCCGTGCCCAACAGTGGGCAAGTATATAATACAGGGCTGATATTATTATTATTATTAAAGATAGGTGAAAAATGAAACCTATAGCATGAAAAAAAGGGAAAAAACTAAAAGGTCGCAAACAGAAATTGGTTGTTTGACGATTCCCACAAATTGGCAATTTTGGAATGGGTCATTATTTTATTAAGAGTGCGATATGTACTACGTACTAGATTTGCTGTTCCGTACATTCACTGTGTTCAACTGAATTGAACTGCAATCCTATCAAACTGACTTTAGTATGTTATATTGATAGCTTATATATATTATGACCAAATTACACAAAAACATAAATTGTAGCCTATGTGTTATTCTGATGTATAACCAATATTACTGTAAAGTTTCATCCAAATCCGTTCAGTAGTTTTTTCGTGAAAGAGGAACAAACATACATACATCTTCACAAACTTTCGCATTTATAATATTAGTAGCATAGTTCCTTCAGATTACGATATAGAAGAAAAGGAAATAGAAAAACTTAATAAATACCACCTACTCAAAACTGAAATCAGGCGTTTATGGAACACGCAAACACCTAATCCCTATAGTAATAGGTTCAGCTGGCATAGTAACAAAGTTTATCCAGATATATCAACACGTTAAACTCCACCATAGATATCAATATCCTCCGAAAAGAAGCAGCAATCCATACGTCTATTATATTGAGCAGAGTGTTAGGGGACACGTTTTTGGTACACGGGGAACAACAGGGAGACCGAATCATCTCTTCTCTGAAGGTATCAGGACGGGTGGTCAATAAACCCGAGCAAAAAAGCTCGAGTTAGAAAGAAAAACACTGAAAGTTGGAATAGGATAGTGTGTATCTCCCTAAAACTAATCTTGGTGGCGTTGGCCCTTAACGATACAATTGGTAACCCCAGGAGGAATACCACCACGGAATGACGACAGGGGAGTGGCACAGGCGTCTCCTGCTCCCCAACAACGAGCTGGTGGTGATGCACGGGCCCAGCGTGATGGTACACTTCCTGAACAGCGGCGCTGCTGACGCCTTCAGCGCGCCACCCGTGAGTATACTTACATATTGGTATTTCAGTCCCAAAATTTTTCTTGAGCTGTATTGCGTTATGAGATGATGTCGACTGGGTTGGAGCCCCTATAATACTAATAAGGTAATCTACGAGGTGTCAATTTCATAGTTTTTTTAGGCTTTGTTCATCTTTATCTGACTGCTTGAAGTTGTATTCATATTAACCAATCACAGCGCTCCGTTCTATCCTATGACTACGCAATGAACAATATACTTATTATCACAGCATTGCTTCGTATTTAGCGAAGTAGCGGTTGAATAAGATCCTTAATCCTTCGATAAAAAACTAAATCCTAACCCATCCTAACCCATCCTAACCCATCCTAACCCATCCTAACCCATCCCAATCTGCAGCTGTTCGCATTCGGCAAGCGGGTGTACCGCAACCCGCCGAAAATACGCGTCGCTCGCGACCAGCCCTCGAAGATGGATCACCTGATTCTCCTGGTCCACGGCGCTGGAGAATACAGGAGTCAGAAGGAGAAGATTGTTAGTTGTTATCGTTATGTTACCTTTGAGACGACGAGTAGTTTGTTTTGATAGTACCAGTAGATAGGAATAGACTGATGGAAGGTTTGCATAAAATCTAAGACGTTTCTAATTCTTGAAGGTATTTTTTGTTAGTTTTCCCTTGAATAAATGGTGAAGATAAACATCTTTATTAGCGAGGAAACCTACATACCTAATGATTATTTATAAGAATTTTCTTGGTATGCAAAGTCTGCTCGCACTACAGCGTGGTGGACTAAGGCCTAATCCCTCTCAGTAGAGGAGGCCCGGGCAGCAGTGGGAAATATATCAGGTCGTATAGGGGTATATGTTTTTTAGAGCGCGGGGAAATCGTTACTTGGCAACGGTGAGATAGTCACGCGCCGCTTTTCGGTTTATAAATCGCGCGATCAACGAAAAATAAATACACTTAATATCTCATTATCACCTTCCCCTCCTTGTGGTATTTCGTGATTTTATTTCCGACCTCTCCCTCCTTTTCGAGCCCCACGTGATTGTTACCCGACCGCTATATCACAGGACTGGTATATCCACTCAATTCTCCCATTAACCCCCGCAGCAGTCCACGTCGCGTCCTCGCGTGGTCCGTCGAGGACATGACGAGTCGGAGATCGAGGACACGGAGCCGTCCAGCATCGACCACCTGCTGCTGCTGTGCCACGGGGTTGGATCCGCGTGTGACATGCGGTTCAGGTCCGTGGAGGAAGTCGGTGAGTAACAACCACTATACAGGCGGCAGAAGTAATATGTAACTACTAGCTTTTGCTCGCGGCTTCGCCCGCGTGATAAAAGTCCACTGTATGATAAAAGTCTTGCTACATATTTTCCCGGTACTGATAGGTTCAAACTAATTTTATCCTTATGGGGGTTGAATTTATCAAAATCCTATTTAAGCGAACGTCTTCATAGTAGCTCCAATCTTTAATTTCAGTTCAATCAATCGAAAATCTTAGAAGATTTATACAAACTTTCATCCCCTTAGGGATGGAATTTATCAAAATCCTTTCTTAGGGGATGCCCACGTCATAACATCTACCTGCATGCCAAATTTCAGCCCGATCCGTCCAGTGGTTTGGGCTGTGCGTTATATATCACTATGTCAATCAGTCACCTTTGAGATATATTTAGATACAGGGAGATTCACGTACTTTGGGAGTGTAGTCTTTGGCGTGAAGAGCAATTCATTTTAAACAGTATGCAAATAACATCTGGAGTTGTATACTACATGGACCTTGTTGAGACTAGACGGAATATCCGTGCTTTCCAGCGTTTTTGCCATGCCTATTGTAATCAAATCTAACAGCTCATGTGATAGGACCCTTTCATTTAATTGTATCCGTGGTGCTTTACAACTAGCTTGTCTAGTTGTAAACGTACCTATTTTATATTATTTAACTTTTATAAAATATGTATGTCGTATAAGTTCTAACACAAAAGAAATCATTGAAATCTGTTGACAAATCTACAAGTTATAAGTCATTCAAATTAGGTAGTAGGGGTGTGTGGCAAAAAACAGAAATGGGACGAAATGTTTCCATGTGAAGACTACATTTACACGAGCAAATAGCTCGTCTCGTCATTGATTCTCATACTCATTTCCAGTGGACGACTTCAGAGCTACGAGTCTTCAACTGGTCCAGTCACATTACAAGAATTCGTATGACAACGGTACCGTCAGCAGAGTAGAGGTAAAAATTGTATTTTAACCGACTGCAAAAAAAAAAATTTTTTATGATGCCTCAGATTTCATTTGTAACCGAACAAACAAACATCACGCATTCATCCTCGTAGGGGTATATCGCAACTAGGGATCCTATAAAAGACCTATTAATGAGTAAGGCAAAAAAACGGCATCAAAAACATAGCACATGGCGCTCGATAGGCGTGAGAATGTATTTATCGTATGTATATTTTTATCCCCCAGGTGCTCCCAATATCGTGGCACTCGACGCTACACTCAGGGGAGACTGGTGTGGACAGGAGGCTGGCCCAAATCACACTGGACAGTATGCCACGATTACGTAACTTCACCAATGACACTGTCCTGGATGTGTTGTTCTACACGAGTCCCGTCTACTCGCAGGTATTTATCATACTAATATTATAAATGCGAAAGTTTGAACGGAACGGATTTGGATGAAATTTTACAGTAATATTAGTTATACATCAGATTAACATATAGGCTACAATTTATAATGATTTTGTGTAATTTAAACATAATATAACGATACATATCAAGGAAGTCGGAAAAAATATTATCCCGGAAAATTTCTTTATGCGGGCGGAGCTGCAAGCAAAAGCTAGTATATACATAATACAGCAGAATCCGATGTCTGTATGTTGAGAAATAAATAATGAAAGCTATTCCTAAAGAGTAATAAAACGCAAATCAGCTATTTTTAGATTTTTTAATTACATTTTTTCCGCGCAATAATTTAATTTTTTCCACACAATAATTTCATTTTTCCACGCAATAATTACATTATTTCACACAATAACATTTTTTCCGCTCAACAATTTCATTTTTTCCACACAATAATCACATTTTTTCCACACAATAATCATTTATTTCCAGACTATAATCAACACGGTCTGCAGCGAGTTGAACCGGATCTACAACCTGTTTGTGAAGCGCAATCCTAACTTCACTGGTCGCGTGTCGCTCGGCGGCCACTCGCTCGGCAGCGTCATACTGTATGACCTGCTCTGCCATCAAACTCCGGAGGTTAGCGTGCTTTTTTTAATCAAGCCAATTAACTCAATTGTATTTCTTTTTTTGTTTTGATACGAGCGATATATAGTGACCTCACTGCACCTGATGGTAATAGGGGTGGGGTCCAATGGAAAGTCGACTGATAAGAGATGATTTGTTGAGGTTTGCAAAGACAAATACAAAGCCTCTTTTATAATGTAATGTAAACTGGCCGCGTAATATTATGTATCTTTTTGAATTATTGTATTTGGAATGAAATAACAATGTACTGTTACTAAGCAATGTGTGCTAGTCTAATACGATTGTCTAACGTGTTGACTCTATTAAAATATAAGTTCCTATTCTACTGAAAACTTGGTTTACTTTCCACATTTACTCTGCAAGGGCGACTCGAAGCCCAAGATGATTTACCCCTCGATAGATACAATTACGCCGTTTGGTACCTACACGGCTATAAAAGCTGTACTATGATAAGAACGCCCGTAATTGCAAAAAGACGGATATACCCTCGTAGACGGAAAAGGGCCCCAGACCTAGGTCGATCTATATCCGTCACTATGGCGGGTTTTACTTGTGTGCCAATCTTTCCTAAGGGTCCGTTCAAGTTTTACGTAACGCAATTTGGGTGGGGATGGGGGGTCTTGTAAAAGTTACGATGCGTTACAGGGGAGGTAGGGGGGTCTCATACAAAGCGTTATGTAATATGTTTTATAATTAAAAAAAATAACAAAGGTATTATAGTGACTTTCCAGTATTTTGCGTAAAATAATTGTGAATATTAGAAAAAAAATGTAAATTTAGAGTTACGTAACTTTTGGACGCCTACGCCTCGGTGGCGTAGTTGTATTGCATGTCCGGTACAATAGCGCTCTGAGGTTCTGGGTTCGAGTCCCGGCTCGGGCCAAGTGATATTTGGGTTTTTCTGCTCAGTATCAGCCCGGAGTCTGGAATTCACATCATGGGACGGATCATACTTGGCGAAAAGTGGGTGCCTTAGTTGCGCCTCTGCATACCCGTTCGGGGATAAATGCGTGATGTTATGTATGTATGTAACGTTTGGAGGGGGGCGGGGGCGTACAGGGAAACGTTACGGCGCGTTACATGGAGTGGGGGTGAAAAATCTTCATAAATTGCGTTGCGTAATACTTGAACGGCCCTTAACACGAGCAAATAAGTTTACTTAATTTTGAACTTCCAGCCTCAAAATGGCAGCCTACCGGCCAAGAAGCTGGTCAACGGCCCGACCGGAACTAGCCAGCTGAGCATCAAGTACCCCACGTTGGTGTTCCGACCCGCCGCCATGTACGCGCTGGGGAGTCCCATAGGTGAGTTACCAGGATTTAATCTTGTAAGCAATTGGTATATATGTTCTGAGTTATTTATAAAATTAAGTAAAAACGATATGTTATTGACACGAGTGGTTCTTTCAGAGAGAATATGTAACTAAGTAAATAACAAAACAACAACGTTCAAATATTTATAAAAATAGAACATATAAACAAAACAAAAAAATCACGTCGAATTGATAACCTCCTCCTTTTTTTTGAAGTCGGTTAAAAATAATACCACAACAAAGGTTACACTCTACAACAAATCTGCTAAGTTTAGGCTAGCAAGTCCTTGCAGTAATAAACAGAGTAATTTTGACATCACGTTACTAAATCAAAGTACATACTTATCTTGTTGAAAATAACACTTTACAATAAGTTACTTGGGCTGTCGATGTAAAATATAAAAGTGTAAGTTTCGAACAAATAAATATTAATAAAAAGTAATTTTAATTTTACGCGCCCTAATGCCACTACTACTACTCTAAGAGAATTCGTCGCAGCAACATCATACTTTCAGTCAGAAATACACTCGCACACGTCATATTTGCACTAAACCACAAAATGATCAGAAATTCAGAAAACTAAAACCAGGATTTTTTGGTGAAAATATTCGTTATTAATGGATGATTTTTGGCACAATGAACGCGCACAGGCAGCATTTATTCGTCATGACCGTTCATCGATTGCAAACATTCCATGATCAAACACCATTGCAGAAACTTATAGTACATCTATTGGATTAAAAAAGCGGCGATAGCCTAGTTGGGTGTGGAATGGACTGCCGAGACGAATGTCCGCAGGTTCAAATCCCAAACACACCTCGGACTTTTCTAAAATCATGTGTGTATTCTTCGTGAATTATCATTCGCTTTAACGGTGAAGGATAACATCGTGAGGAAACCTGCACATCTGAGAAGTTCTCTATAGGAATTTCGAAGGTGTGTGAAGTCTACCAATCCGCACTACAGCGTGGTGGACTAAGGCCTAATTCCCTCTCAGTAGTAAAGGAGGCCCGTACAGTGGGACAGTATATAATACAGGGCTGATATTATTATTTATCGGATACAAATGTTTGATGTGTTTTTTTTTCTCTTTTCAGCCATGTTCGAGTGCATCCGAGGAGTAGAGTCACTGGGTACTGAGTTCGCATTGCCGACTTGCGATAATTTCTTCAACATTTTCCATCCGTATGACCCTATAGCGTACAGGTGAGTGTGGAAGCAGTTTTAAACGTGATAGAGGCCTAGTTACTGAAAGTTGCTGAAGGTTTCTGAGGGTTACTGAACGGCTGTAATTGAATTACATGATTATGAAGTTACTGGCAGTTGCTGATAAGACTAAAACTTAATGTTACTATTATAAAGAAAGTGCTATAAACCGATTTGTGTCGTTATGTATGCACATAAATACATCTTAAATATTGTGTACTACAACATTTTTTTTATTGCTTTGAATGACGAGACGAGCTTGCCGTTCGCCTGATGGTAAGCGATACGAACATAAACAGAAGAAACACCGACACCTTGAATTGCAAAGTATTGTTCGGTATTCTACTGCGCTCGCCATTTTGAGACATGAGATGTTATATTTATAAAAGTGTTTATGAGTATTTGCTCCTATATTTTTAAAGGAAAGATCACACTAGCAGCGTGCTTTACATATTATTTGAGATAAACAAAAAAGGAAATGTTTCAGAATTGAGCCGCTGATCAACCCGCGCATGAGGGATGTGAAGCCCTCCCTAATACCGCATCACAAGGGAAGGAAGAGGATGCATTTGGGTATGTCATTTATTTGTGTTTCTATTCATAATATGTCATTTAAAATGTCCATAATTATAAAAGTAATTTTAATAGTTGTTTAAAAATAATATTCATTATTCTTATGCTTTGTTTTGACGTATCACAAGTGCAACTTTGTTCGCCTACGTGATAAATAAAGTATTTTTTTTAAATATAACTCGCTGGTTTATTGACAAGGCTTTTTTTTTATACGTGCAAAGTGATCTCACTGCACCTGATGGTAAGTGGAGTAGGATCTAATAGAATGTCGACTGACGAGCGATGATTACCCCTCGACAGTCGACAGAATTATGCCTGTTGGAACTGTATATACACAGGCTGATCCCGGAACGCGACACACGTGGGCCACTATGGCGGGTTTTAACACCTTGTGTGCGGTCGCTATCCGGACGAATATAAAATATTTCTTATTACCAGCTTCTATTTCAAAATACTTTTATGAGTCATTTTCTACATCTTTGTAGATAAAGGTAAAAAAAACATCACGCTGTATATTGGACTGTTGATGTGTGAGTGTCCTGTTGCCATGACAACCAATGTATTATTCTCAGACACTACGTGCGTGTGAGTGTTGTACCCGCTAGCTTTAGATGATAGGTTAGCTAGGTTAGGGCTTTTATCGTCCTCACCGGTGTGGATCGCGACGCGTTCCTCCCTTTATCTTTATTAACATTATATACATCTTTTTTATTTCTTCTTTCCTGCCCGAGCTAGCTTCTTTGTTTAATTTGTGGCGGTGCAATTAGTGTATACACCGCCATCTCGCCAACATCAATGGAACTGCGAGAGGACCGATATGGTATTGACACAATTGTAATGATAACGCACAGCAATCACGCTAGATGGCGGTAGACGATACTGGCTTGCGATAGCAGAACTTGCGCGACGCAGTATAAATACCACCTCCGAATAGGAACCGTTGGAGACGCCGCGGCTGGTCACAAACATCTGCCTGACTGGAAATCTTCTCCTCTATAGAGGAAGGCACCCATCTGTTCCTCTACAGCGGTGTCCATTATACGCCGCTAAAACTTTATAGTTCATTCAGTTATGTCCAATATAAATTGTCTTTAGTTGTATAAGCAACTTAATTTGACTCATCATAAGTGCAACTATGTCCGCCTGCGTGATGAATAAAGCATTTTATTTATTTATTTTAGATAATCGAACTATATAAAGAATGTTCTCTTTTCCAGAGTTAAAAGACACGATGTCGCGAGTAGGCGCGGACCTCAAGCAGAAGCTGATAGAGTCACTGCGCACCACATGGAACAAGTGGATGTCGCAGCCTCCCACTGACGGGCAACTAGAGAAGGTACGGTAGCCTTGCTGACTTCTTACTAATCACACACCCTCCCACACACACATACAAACATACACGCTCACACACACCAGTTATACCCAAAAAACTTTTACTGAATTTTTATTAATCACACCCCCTCAGACATACACGCTTCCACACACTTTTATACCCGAAGTGGTAGGTCGAGGCGAAATGTAGCACTCACTTTTCCCATGATGTGATCTGGGAAAACCTATGGCAATATCGGGCACAAATTCCAAATTTTGCGGTGATATTGAGCAAATAAGTTCCATACCTAACCAGGGCTTCGGACCTGGGACCTCAGTGTGATAGTTGTATCGCGCTCGCAAAACAACAATGCTGTCGAGACGGTCATATTATATTTATATAAAAGGTTTTGAAGATCTCATGTCGCATGGCAAGCGCAGTGGAATATCAAACACTTTGTAATTCAATTTGTTGGTGTTTCTGTTGCTTATGGATCGTATCGCTTACCATCAGGCGAACGGCAAGCTCGTCACGTCATTCAAAGCAATAAAAAAAAACGATAAATAGATTGATGAAATTTAATAATGTAGTTTGGCTTGGAGTCTTTGTTTTGCCACAAATTTAATGTTACACAGACGAAGCTACGAGCAAATGTTTTTTTTTTAATAATAAAGTTATAATATCTCAATTCATGAAAGATGTAAAAAAAACAATATTAAGTTTTTTTTGTGGCTAAAGATGTCACAATTTCTTACAATTATATATATGTTTTTTTTTAATTGAAAAGAAGAGTAACGTGTTGATTTTTGTATTGCAGGTAGTTGAAGAAGAAATGGAGAAGGAACAACTCTGTGACGAGAGTAAAGAGGAGTTCGAGAAACAGCTGGTGCGTACATTGTGTATAAATATATCGCACCCTTAGAACTAAAGTGACATAACTAAAAGTTTATATATTTTCTGAATTCTGATTTTGTTTATAAAAACTCTCCAAAGCATGCTCTATAACTCTATGTCGAGAAAAATACAAAATTATAGAATAGAAACAGAGACCTATTTTTTTTTTCGCTTAAGTCATTTAGCCTTTCAGCTTTCGATATATTTTTTTTTTTTGGTTATCGGGTAATCCAACAACTATTCACATTTTATATATTAAATTAATTTACATATAAACATACAGCCAATTGCAGGATTGCACTTTTTTTTTAATGTATATATATCTATTTGGCATGCTACATACATTATTAACAACTTAAAACAATACAAATGCCTTGACAGTAAATTGCTAAGTGTCTTCCTCCTTCTCTCTCTCTCTCTCTCTGTGTGTGTGTGCGTGTTCATGTGCGTGTGCGCGTGTATTCATATAAATGTTATCTAAGGTCACGTACCAACACCCAAACATAGTTTTGTTTTATTTTTTTATGATTAGGGGGTAACAATAAGTTTACCTGATAGTAAGTGATCACCGTCTATTTTTTTTTCAGGCGTCGTCCGGCATGTCGGGCCGTCTGAACGGCGGCAGGAGGGTCGACTACGTCCTGCAGGAGGCGCCGCTCGAGCTCATCAACGAATACCTGTTCGCTATGAGGAGCCACGTCGGCTACTGGTGCGTGGAACTCATTTATACTACTTGTAGTACTCTCTCTCTCTAATCGTTTCAATGCTGAGGATCGTGACCCGTGTCACTTGTTTAAAAGTAAACTTAAGAATTTCCTTATTAATAAACGCTTTTACTCAATTGATGATTTCTTCAAATCATAATAAATTTCATCTTGTCAATGTAATATAACAAATATAATGTGATTGTATAATAACTCATGTTATGTAATACTTCTGTCCTTATATTAAAAAAATATTTTCGAATAGAAAAAAAAAATTTGGACAACCCAGTTAGGGTAGAACATGGCGAAACTTTTCATAAATAACACCTATAAATGTACATGTACCGCATTCAGGAAATAAATTACTTGAATTTGAATTTGATCGAGTCCTGGACAGCTGATCGCCAGGCATGACGGTCCTGCGCCAGATCCAGCGCCTCCGGGTTAGTCATGGCTAGCGTCTTGCTTATTTGATCAGCCCTACGAGCTGGTCTGCGGCCACGTGGTCAAAGTCGTGGTGGTTGTATATTCGGCTTTCAAATAAACGTAGCGGATAAAGAACATAGTATAAAATAATACAAAACAACGTTAATGACTCCTTTTCTGCTTTTTTCGTTTTAAAGTCGCATATCATATCGTCACATATTTTAACACATATAAAATTAAAAAAAACATTTATTGAATGCGTCACTTGCTTTTTCCATTTAATGTTTTCGTTACATATTTTAACACGACATTGGGAGGTTCTTTACTCTACATGGCGAGATTTTTATATTTTCTTGGTCAGCTATTATATGAAAGGTTTTCCTGTGATGCATGTTTATTTGGGAATGAGCGAATGTTAAAAAAAAATAAGGTGAATAGGGATAAGACTGGTCCTGTGATGCTCAGATTGATCAACCGATTTATGCTTCTGCTGTTGGTAGAATATATTTTATGTCCATCTGGATAGCGACCACCGTACACAAGGTTTAAAATACGCGCGCGCTTAAAATACACCGTCTGCATACATTCATTAGTGTGTTTTATACTTTGAATATTTTGTTATTTTTTTTCAGGGAGAGCGAAGATACAATGCTTCTGATGCTGCGCGAAATATACGATGCGTTGGGTGTGCAGCCTGACGGTACTTTACCACAACAGGGCATGACTGTACAACGGACTAAGAATGCTAGGGTTGGTCCTTTTTTTAACAGACTCTAAACGAAATTTGTATTAAAATATTGGTCGTGTGAATGAAGATTTTCTTGTTTGATTGAATAGAGATCAGTTCGTATTAATATTGTGAGAGGAAAATAAGAAAAAACTTTTTTTTTGTTTCAGGACGAGACAATTATAATCGGTGAGTGTGTTTTTATTTCATCAGCTACATATTTTTTTTACTACTTAATATAAAATAGGTTATAATTAACTGAAATATCTGACTAGCTAAAAAATTACTGAAAAAAAAATATTTGACTTTTTTTTCATGTTTTTTGTTTTAGAAATGATGCAATACACGAAAGCAATTTTTTTCTCTTAAGAATATTGTTTTTTGCAAAGACAATGACAATAACTTTAATTTTCAGACCATCCCTCAACCAGCCGTGGCGGCACGTGATAAGAAAACAGAATATTCCATTTTTTATATAATTAAAAATAATAGAAAATCAGTTATGAAGACATTAACACAAAAATAGACTTAAATATCACATTAATAAAGTTAAAAATGCAATGACACCGAATAATTAATGTTTTCAGAAACTAGGGATTTGGTTTTGGTATAAAAAAAGTTATTTTTGAAAAAAAATGCAAAAAACTAATTGCACCAATGTTTTTTTTTATTATATGCTTTGTTAATAAAATTGTTTTTTTTTTTAGCAGCCAAATTTATTGTCATATTGTAGTAATGTAAAAACTTATGCTATCAGAATATATTAAATGTTATTTAGCTAAGAACACCGCGCAAATCGAAATAAAAAAAAGTAATCATGAATTTTTTGCTCGAGCACTATTTAACAAATTATAATATTTTATATAACGTATTTGGTTTTTCAAGATATAAGCTAGCTTTACTTGAGAACAACTGGCAGTTGTCTTCCGTAACTTTTTTGTATAAAGATTTTTCAGTTTCACTGCCCTACTCAGTTCATTCTAAAGAAATATACCTAAATATAGCAATATTTAAATGGTTAAAAGAAGTTTAATAATAAATAAATATAATTCCTTACTTTGAATCCCTATCCATCCGAAAAAGCCGATTCATTTTTTTATGTTCAAGATATGTATAAAAAAAACTTTCAAAATAAAAAGATATAATAAATATTGAAAAATGTTCCTACCTTCCTTTTTGTAAAAGATATTTAATTTAGATTCGCTGGAAAATGCTAAAAATTACTTCCGCAGTTCTGTTAGCTCAAAACTTTGGAATTGACTTACGCCATTTGTTAGCTAAAAACTGAAAATTCCTTATGCGGTTTTGTTAGATAAATCTTTGAAAATTACTTACACGATTTTGTTAGCTAAAAACTTGGAAAATTACTTACGTGGTTTTGTTAGTTAAAAACTTTTAAATTACTTATGCGGTTTTAATAGTTTAAAAATTAGAAAATTACTTACGCGGTTTTGTTAGTTAAAACCTGAAAAGTTCTTACGCGCTTTTGTAAGCTAAAAACTTGGAAAATTACTTACGCGGTTTTGTTAGCTAAGCAACTTGTTTTAGTACTATTGTCATCCACACATTACTTTAGACAATAAATTCGATGTTTTTATATAAGTAAATTATTTTTGAAATAAATCCTTATTAACCGAGATTTTATTTTTATAAACAGTTTTATTGTAGTATATTAGTCAGCTGCAAAAATGGCTGAACATATTTTAAACTTATCACTTATGTGAAGGTTTTTTATTTAAAGTAATATAACTCTTATTTATTTTTTTGTGGAGTTTTAGTATTGAATTTGTTCAGCTGTGTTTGGGGTTGATTGTACTTAACATACCCTACGTGATAGATACCCTAATTTTGGAAAACCATGTCTTCAAAATTGATTTTCCACAATATTTATTATCTATAATAAGTAAATATTCAGACATACGCAACGCACAATCGTTTTGTCGTATTCCCTGCGTAATATCTTATAATATTGTAGGTATTGAGTAATTTCTTTCATATTCCAACTTCCCATTTAATTTAATAACCCATAATTAATTTAATAGACCATTCCCAATACATAATCTTCGATTTGAGCTCGACAACAAACCAAATAATCCATTTCGCACCCTTAGAACTAACTGGACCTAACTGAAAATGTATACCTATATGTTTTGATTTTATTGAAGTTTATATAGTAACCTCTTTGAGCAGATTTAAGTCTAACTATCGGCCGTATTGAAAACATAATGTTCGATCTGACTTCGACATCAAACCAATTTAAATAAACCATTTCGCACCTTTAGAACTAACCTAACCTAAAATAAAATTATATATGTTCTCATTTGGTGAAAACACGTCCTTCCAAATCATGCTCTATAACTCTATGACGAGAAAAAGACAAAATTATAGAATATAAACTGATTCTAACTTTGACGACCCTATTCCCTGCCCTGCCCTATTCACTGCCTTCTATATTGTTTTCAAATCTTTTTTATTAGTTTCTCACAAATTGTATTTTTGAGTTAGGTCACTTTTGTTCTAAAGGTGCGATTTGTAAGCAAGTCAAATACTTTGTTTTGATTGCTCCATATTCAATTGAAATAACGATTGGTATCCTTTAATAAAAACGGCGGTAAACATACAGTCTTACTTTTAAAAAATTCGCAAAGCTTAGTTTAAAACACAAATTTACTGGATCAGCTGTAAATCAAAACCCGCCAGGTTTAAACTAGGAACTGGTGATGTTTTTGACAGCTATTTAAGCAATTCTTAACCACCTCTTAACAGTCAAACAAGTTTATAAGTAAGATTGTTATTAAGGCTATTCCTTCAATATGCGATAACTTAGAACCTTCCGAGCAAATGCCTCTGAGCATTCATTCCATAATCTAATCTCCATCGATATATACTACGTACTAGATCTGGCGTTCCGAGCACTCACTGTGTTCAACTGAAATGTACTGTAATCTGGTATTTGTTGCGCTTTAGCATGATTAAAGTTTGGTTAGACGATATTAATGTTTTAACGCTGCAGGGAACTTTACTTCCAACTCCGGATTTTGAACAAATAGTTTATATGGACGTTCGAGTCTAAAAATATACGTCAATGGTTCCACTCTGGCTACGATTTTGACAAATGATTTATCTATCGATTCGTATTTATTGTGTGATATGATGGTTATATGATAGTCTATTTTTGTTTTGTATCTACTCATTACTCGACATTGGCAAAATCACCTATAAATAAACGGTGGCAGCCATAATATAAGAAGAAGATAGGCTACATTTTTGTCATATTATTGTCAAAAAATATACAAATCCTTGGCATTATTGTTTATTATTCGTATTGAGTACAGTATACTTTCACAAGATGAATTCTTTTAATTGATTTATTACTAATTAAATCTTCGTTAGTGATTATTATCGTTTGACGGCCAATCCTAATAACTTACTATTTAACTGAAGTTTGTTAACTCGATAGTAAAAGTTACGCTAACTATTACTGCTGCTTCAATATCCCATAATTTATGAGTGTAACGTTGAACCGTTTTGTTATTGCACTGAGTGCTAATAAAAATGTTATTGATTATTTTTTGAATTATAATTCTTTCCAATATTATTACATAGGATTTTAATAATGCTGAATAGAGTTTTATAAGAGTGATTTAATAGCTCTATGTTAATTTTTTGCAATAACTAAACGCACCAATGACGGTAATCATGTTCGACCTTCAGATAGAAAAACTTCACTTATAAGGTATACTTAAGGCTTCTTTTGAAGGGCACGCTGGGACTCAGTACCCTAAAAGTAAATTTAGAAAATAAGAAAAATTTGCCATTAAAAAGTAGAGGGGGTACAAAATTTTTTTTGAAATTATTTCGAAAATTAGCGTGCCCGCAAAAAAGTAGTGACAAAAAAGGCCTGGGTATACTTATCTATCTTATAGAAATATATTAACACCATAAGCAAGCCTTTCAACTGTTTGTCATCAGTAAGATTTTGAGACTAGCTGTTAAAAGAAAACAATATTTAACCAGGCCCCAGAGTTATGAAATATATTTAGAAATGACAAAATATTTCACAAAAAGCCGTCTTATTTAAACTTACTTTATGTAAACTCTTTAAATTGTATTTTAAACAAATCAAGATTTGTGAAATTAATTATGATAATTAAAAAATGAATGAACATAAAGCAAAGGACCTTTGGTCAGCGATGGTGATCAAAATCAGTTCACGACAAAGCACCTAGCCTCTAACACAGAATGAAAGCGCGCCAAATCGAATCGCATTTCGTATGCGCGAGATTCTCTGTGCCTAATGGACGCAGTTTCGTTGTTACAAGGCAGGCGAATATAACATTCGATTTTCTTTTCGACACTGTAATTGTATGTTACCACGTATTGTGTGAAAAAAATTAAGAGTATTTAATTCTCAGAACAATAACAAGCATAGGAGTCTAAATTATCCGCATATACTTATCCTATTTTTCAAATAGGCCAAAACCGTTGAAAAGAACGAGACAAATATGTTGCTAAGATCGGCTTGTCGGCCGCGGTCAACTCTCTGATGCCGAATTAAAAAGCAAATTAATGTTAAATGTTACAACTTATTAACGCGCAAACACAATTTAGTTACGTTATATTTGAGACAAAAGGATTCGCAACACAATTAAATTTCTTGCTGGCAAAGACGGTTTACACTCAAATATAATAGTATTACTTCTATGCTTGCTGTGTTCTGAGATTTAATTCTATTTTTTTTAGCGGAAGACTTACGTACCTTTTGCCGTATTACGTTCAATGAAATACCCATTATGCATATAAATTGTGGGTTGGATTTCGTCTCTATACTGAAATAATAAAATATCAATGCACTATAGTTATAAATATGCTGTTTTAAAATATATGTACTCGGATTGGCTCAAAAAGCTTACTCAATGCATAGGAAAGATTTTTGGAGTATTACCTACTCAAAGTATGGTAATTGTGATTGAAGTAAAATTATTTTTACGGATTTTATATTATAATTTTCTCCCGACGTTTCCAAAGCAGCCTTCGTCACTTCGTGTATACGAGGCGGACTGTGTTCGAAACGTCGGTAGTAATTTATAATATAAAACACCGCGATAAAATTCTAAAAAAAAAATTAATTCAACATAAAAATTGTGTCATCTAAAATCCATTTGATTAAAACATAATGATTTGATAACATAACATGTTTTCACAATTATACATTTCTATGAACTAAAAAAAAATACAGATGATACTGAAAAAAAAATGGCTAATACGCTAAATTAATTTCTTTTTTTGGCGATTTTTGAGTCAATCTGTGTAAAATTAAATGTAGTTGGATTTGATTTTCTTGATGTAAAAAAAAAACTTAAAAAAATAAGAAACAGTGTATGCCTTAGTTGAATTGTTTTGTAAATCTTAAAAATATATTTTTTTATTTATTATTGTGAGTTGAATGTAGTATACCATCATACTTTCAACAAAAAAATAAAAGTACACACATACGGAACGAATACATTTTCTTTTTCAAAATCGGTTAAAATAGTTTGACGTAAGTTTTTGTCCTTGCGAAATTATTTATTTCTGCGAAAGTAAGTTGTACAAGCCTTAATTATGCAACACAGTTTTTTTTAATGAAAGTATTTAGATCTCTTTTTTAAGTATAAAAAACAAAATTAGACACTTTTTTTAAATACTTTAAACTTGTTTAATACTTCACAAAATTGCATCATAGTACTAAACCTATCTGTCTTATAAAATTTGTGTTTTTTTTTCTATATCATGTTACTGAAAAATTAAAATAATATTAAGAAGTCTTGTCTGATGGTACACTACATTACATATAAAGGTTACGTGTCAAATTATTTTATGATGGAAAAGTTCCAGAAATATAGTTTCTATTTGTTTTTATGCAGAGTTTAAAAACGGAGTAGGATTAAAAAAAAATATTACAGATATTTTCAACTGAATTTTATATTGTAAGCTGTTATGCTTCTTTTTATGTTAATATTTTTGATATTTAAATATTTATATATGAAATTTCCAAAACTCACAATGTTTCGTTAGAATTGCTTGAAGTTTTTTTTCTATTTTTTTAATGTTTGTATAATAAAATTTCCATAACTCACCATTTTTCTATAGAATTGTTTAAAGCTTTTTGTTGTATTTTTTTTCAATACCGGACAGCTGTTTGCACGGTATTTATTTCCTTTTGAAGGGCATTGCAGTCAGTTTAATTACTGAGACTTAGCCTCATTTAGATGGATCAATTTTCGTACCACACACTGTCTTATTTTAATGTATCTAATATTTCGTAATGAAATATTTTCCTTTTGATTTTGTATATTATACAATATATTCGACAATATAATACAAAAAAGGAACCCTTCTGTAAAAACTGCATTCAAATTGGTTAAGAAATGAGGGTCATTTATGTTTTAAGTATTTATGCCAGAGTGAGCGCGGTGTGGGGTTATCGCTCCATCTCATTCTTTCGCACGATCGTATTTCTCTATGACGTCACGTGCGCGTATCGCAACTCTTCTAGTTTCTTGACTCTTACCCCTTCTACTGAAATTCAAAGGCTTATAATTTGTTGATATTTACCGAACTTTAATCAATATTTCTGCATATAATATAGTATGTAGTAAATATTTGATAAAAGTAAACATAAATGAGTCTAACCTATTAGTAACGATTGTCTCCGATTTTAAACTGTGCTCTATATTTATTGTATTACCTTATAACTAACATTGGTTGAAACTTTATTAAAAATTTATACTTTACTAGCGTATCGTTTTATTTATTATCCTAACCCAGTTTTATATTGGCCCTCTTTTACGGGGCGAATCTTACCGACTGCAGAGGCCTGGAGGAAAGTTGTGAGAGAATATTTGAGGATAGGAATGTGTGGGAGAGGAATAGGAAACCTCTTTTAAGATGGTTGGTGGGAAGGAAAGGAAATGGCCGCCAGCGCTCAATCAAATTAAAGCCGGATATACAAAAATAAACACAAGATACAATTTATTTAAAAAATATTTTCCACTTTATCCTCAGTTTCGTCGAATTTCACGGGTAGTATGTAAGCGAAGCCGCAGTAAAATATTAGTAGAAAAAACACTGCTGTGTAAATCTGTATGACTTTTTTCAAAATATACTCATGGGTTGAAGTCCAGAGGTCGGGATTTGAATATTTTTTTTTAATTCTCTTTTCTTCTTTGATAGTGGTAATGTTTATATCATTTTTCGTTATATATGACCCTTCAATATCTAGTTTATACCATGATTTGTGTTTATCGAAAACTTTAAATTTACGATTTGGGTGCATTTTTAGAATTTTTATGTCTAACGTGACAGATTTGTTTTTTTTTCTAGACTTTTTTTTATGGCATACAGCCTCATTGCGTTTACTGTAATCAGAAAGCCTTGTGTTTGATTTCTTTAGGTTTTAAACACAAACTTAGAGAAAAGTATGGAGAGAATAGAATACCTTTGATATATTTTGTTGTCTGTGAAGTTTCAAGTTAACGTTATTTGTCAAATATCATATTAACTGTTACAACTTGGTGACTTGAAAGAAGCCTTGCCTACATCAGGCGTCATTCTCTTTAATACATGTAATTTAGTAGCATTTAATGTGATGATGAGGTAATAATAATAATAAAAATAAATATAATATTTACAAGTTACAACTCAGGATGCCCATTGATTTTTAAACTTGTTTTGCACATCCTTAGAGTGCGCGCACACTGCAGTGTGTTAGTTAGTCTCTCAAATTAATTTTCCGTAGTGTGATGATCTTTGGTAATTAATATTCAGTGTCTTGGTAAAAGAGTGTAAAGCCACTAATTATTATTCAGTGTGGCAATTAATATTCTGTATCTTGGTAAGAGAGTGTAAAGCCACTGCGATTTCAGTTAATTTTGACTCATATATTTACGTGATGAATATCATTTAATCATTAATTGTGGAACAGCCTTTTATTTTTGAAATATTATTACTCAAAATTTTAAACACCAAAATCGAAACCGCTTCCAATTTCCAAACCCTAGTATTACTATAAAAAAAATAATCAACTTATAAATAAAACACAAAATTTAGCAAATAAACTTTATTGAGACAAATTTTGTTACAAAATAAATGCTATTTTTTGAGACCGTTTCTACATCATAATGAACTATCCACGACACCTAAAGAATATTTAGTTACGGCTTAAACATCCATTGTTAAATTCTATTTACATAGAAAATGCGGAATTGAAGGGTGTTTCCAACACTCACGCCTTCGTCCTCAAAGGGATAAGCAGAGATTCACTTTTCACCAAGTTTGCGAGCCATGCTGTAATAGGAAGCCATTAGTTCCAGCGCCAATTCAAGACTCCGGGCTGATGTTGAGCAGAAAAACTCAATATCACTGCCCGACCTGGGATTCGAACCCACGATCTCAACACGGCAGTCGTAACTAGAAGCAGTGTTTCAATTATAAAATACAGCCAATATATTTCGCACTCTTAATAAAATAATGACCCATTCCAAAATTGCCAATTTGTGGGAATCGTCAAACAACCAATTTCTGTTTGCGACCTTTTAGTTTTTTCCCTTTTTTTCATGCTATACGTTTCATTTCTTACCTATCTTTAATAAGCCCAATTTTATAGCAACGTCAAAAAAGGTAGCAAACAAAAATTAGTTTTCCGACGACTGCCACAAATTAACGATTTTCAAATAGGTCATTATTTTATTAAGAGTGCATTTGGTCTAATACTGCAAATTGTGTAATGTAAGAAATAATTTTTAAACAAAAATGCACATATCTAAACACCCTTGGTATAAGTACGCATTGTGATACTATAAATATGTTTAATGCTATTTCTTTCTTTTATAAACATACGTGCAAGATAAAGTGACCGCACTACACCTGATGATAAAGAGTGAAGTCCAATAGAATGTCGACTGACGAGAGATGATTACCCCTCGGTCGACACAATTATGTCTATTGGAACTGCATATACACAGGCTGATCCCGGAGCGCGACACGTGAGCCACTATGGCGGGTTTTAACACCTTGTGTACGGTTGCTATCCGGGTGAATATAAAATATATCTTACCATTTATTTAGGATCACGCTGTCATGCAGGTAGGCAGGCGGTATCAGCCAAAATACGTCAGGTAAGTTGCCATTCACTAAGAAAATCTAAATATTTACCTGAATTCAATATTTTAATATCACATTGCGTACAAAAATACAAAATTTTCACATAAATAAAATCGGTTTTATCAACATTTGATGCGACGCAAATATAAAAAGTTAATTTGATGGTAAGTAGTTACCCCCTTATTTATGGACGTTATTTATCTAAGGACGGAGCATTGCTGTGATAACAAGTCTGTTTCTCAGCTTTGTTTATCTGACAGCTAATTAGATTCAAGTTGTATCTCAATATTAGCCAATCACAACGGCCCTATGTCTACGTACTGCGAAGGCTGCCATGCATTGACTTGTTATCACAGCAATGCTCCATCCTTAGATAAATAACATCTATAAATAAGGGGGTTAAAATACACAAAGAAATCGTCTGACTTATAGCCAGTGTATGGGAACAGTTGATGTGACTTTTGTCAAAATCATATTCTTACTAATATTATAAATCCGATTATTGGATGTTAGATACAAATAAACGCACAGCTGCACGGATTAAGACACAATTTGGCACACGGATATACCAGTATTTTGAATTGTAAGTGAGCATTAAAAGAAAAAAATATATATAACTATTTTCGGATTTTGTCGCGGTTTTTATATTTTAATTTTCTCCCGGCCGGTGTCGGATACACAACAAGGTACTAATATGAATAAATGCAGTCTCCAAATCTGATAATTAAATACAATGTCATGACGTGTCATCGCCCATAACGTATGCGCGAGAAAGAGATAGCATGATAACCCTACGCTCCGACTTCTGCTTGCATTTCAAATATACATAACTGCTTTATTTCCCAACCAATTTTGATGCTGAATCAGAATTTCTTTTTCGTATTTATTTCCTGTTATATATAATCAAAAGGAAGCCATCTTGTAGAAAGCGCATCTTGACTACAACTCCGATTAATTTTTCAACATATTTAACGCCGAATTCAAAGAAGACATTTATTTTTCGTATTTACTGTTACATACAGGGTCATTTTGACATTGGGTTAAATGAAACCACATACTAGTTTTTGCCTTTGCTAACATTGTGCCAAAACTTCATCCGTGAATAACGGATATTTTCTCCAAAAAACCCGGTTTTAATTTTCTGAATTTTTGATCTTGTGGTAGTATAGTGGAAGTGGCGTGTGCGTGGGTGTATTTCTGGCTGTAAGTATGATATTGCTGCGACGAATTCTCTTAGAGTAGTAGTAGCTTAGGGCGCGTAAAATTAAAATTACTTTTTATTAGTATTAATTTTGATCGAAACTTACACTTTTTATTTTACATCTACGGCTTAAGTAACTTTTTGTAGTGTTATTTCCAAGTAAGTATGTGGTTTCATTTAGTAACGCAATGTCAAAATGACCTCGTATAAAATAATGTACAAAATCAAACTTAGGAATCATGTCTTCAGCTTATACTTTATTGTTTATTTCTTATTTATAGTCCCTTACATCTCTTTATATACTTAATGGTTCAATTGATTACCCAAACAAATCTATAGAGAAATTAATCACTTACTCTTACATGAATAGTTTGTTCTAAACCCACAGGTATCCGATAAACTGCCGTTTTAAAAACCATCTCAATCCAAATCCTCGATCCGACTTATTTCAATAGACGATCCCGATCTCATTTTTCGATCCATTTCAAAAATGGATCAATCAGAACAAAGTATTTTTGACATTACAAACGAGTTATTTCGATTGGTTCATTCTCTGATTGAAGATTGATATTGGGATCATTTATAGAAAACGGATTTAAATCTTCATTTAGATAGCAGCGATAATCTAGTTCAGGGATGGTGGACCTTTCGTTAACGTGCTATTATTTATTAAAAAAAAAAGTATGGCCTGAAACGTACCATCCAGGACCGGTTTTATCTACCCGAGTGTGCCTTTAGCGACTTTTTTTTGACCCAACTATGTTTTGTGTTTTTATTAAGACTCAGTAAAGTGGCTTTACTGTACCTAATGTTAAGCGAAGTGGAACCCAAAGATGCATATATAATGTAAGGTATATTATTCGCGTGTACAAATTATTTTGCTGGCACCAAAGTGGCTTCATTGCACCTGATGTTAAGCGAAGTGTAGTAAAGGAAGATACATACACAATGTTTGGATTATTCGCGTGCCTGAATTATTTGGTCAAGTGCCACCAACACGCGTGCCATTGGTTCGTTATTACTATACTAGTTGGTAGTGTAATGAACTGCATATCAAAACACAAACACACCTCTGATTTTTCTAAAGTTATGTGTTTTTGTGAATTATCGCTTGCTTTAACGGTGAAGGAAAACATCGTGAGGAAACCTGCATACCTGAGAAGTTCTCTATAGGAGTTTCGAGGGTGTGTGAAGTCTGCCCGCACTACAGCGTGGTGAACTAAGGCCTAATCTCTCAGTAGAGGAGTCCCAGCAGTAGGACAGTAAAACAATGCTGATAAAGACAGATCAATTATTGTAAGAAATAATTGTACGCAATAATTGCTTTATAAATTAGCCTTTTAACATAACGGAGCGTTGACGTGGATTTATTGCTAGTAATAATTACTCCGAGAGGTTTAAATCAATCAAAATTTGTGACAACACCCAAAATTTAAAGCCGATATATATTGCCGATGTATATTGAAAACGGCGGTCAGGGGTGGCGAAGGGCGAAATATTCCTCAAGGTAACCCGACACAACATATAGGTACTAATATAATACGATCTGTAAATCTTTCTAATGATTTTATATACTTTTATATACTTGATTTTATATAAATAACGAAGGGGAAGCCGGCAGTAATCGGGTTATATGGACCCTTCGCCACTGGTGGTTAGGGATGGGGTTGAAGACTGGCTTTAATTCTACTCGAAGACTAACGAAGCACTGGCGTACGACACGGAAGAGTCTTGCATGTTCGTACATTGGGAAGATTGTGCATATTTCAGGAATTTCAGCGACATCCGAGGTGCGTTGGATTGCGACTGGAGCTTTGATATTGCCTGAAACAAATAAGAGATGGTTTAAAAAGTGAAGCCGATAATTACAATCTTACTAATGATATAAATATGTTTTGAATGAGCTGATCGAGTAAATTCGTGTTTTAAATAAGCTTTGCGATTTTTTTATTACTAAGACTTAGTATATACCTGCAACAGTACGCCAATGGGATGTCTGCCGCAAATGGTGTTGCCATATTTGTTGAGGTACTCGGTGAAGGGTCGCGGGTCCATTTTTTCGATGATGTCCATGCCCTGAAAAGTAAAATCCGGCTTGAAGGACCAAAATTGTTTTGTTGTATCATTAAAAAATATAAGTAGGGTGGCTGCAATTTCAATCTATTCTAATATATAAAGCGGAAGAGTTTGAACGCGTTAAGAAAAATAACTACTGGTTGAAAAAATCTTTTAGTGTTGGATAGCCCATTTATTGAGGAAGGCTATAGGCTATATAACATCACGCTATGACTAATAGGAGCGGAGCTTCAATGAAAAATGTTGCAGGAATGGAGAAAATGTATTCTTTTTAAGAGCTTTCGTTGCGTGCGCTGAGTTAACGGTTGTTACGTAACAATCATGTATGACGGACTTTTTCCTCATAAATAATTTGAAAAAATATATTATAAAGCGAAACGTAGAGTTACGTTTTGCTACTGTTAAACCGAACGGTACTTAACGGCAGAGGCAATGAAAAAAGGGAATAGAAAGCACCCTATACTTTTATTATGAGCTACATAAAAAAGACAAAAAAAAAAACATACAAATTCCTCCCCATCAGTTTATCTAGCCATATCTAGCCCTATCAAGCTCTGACCTGTTCCACATAAAAAAAAAGAAAAAAAAACACAAAAATTCCTCCGCACCAGTTTATCCAGCCATTTCAGACTCTGATCTGTTCTACACGACAAAAAAAAACAAAACTACATATTCTGAACAGGAAAAAAAAAGAAAAAACATATACAAATCCCGCCTCACTTGTTTGTCCAGCCATTCGATGCTCTGGTATATGTGGCCGCGGCTGGTGTCCCGCCACGTGTATCTGAACCTCGAGCCCCAGTGGCAGAAGTCCGACGAGATCACCAGAAGGTTCTGCGGGTCCGCCAGGTATGGGGCCAGGATTGCGCCGTACCTGCGGGATTTCGTATTTTTTTTTATTATTTTATAAAAAAAAATAATAGAATCAACGACGTACTGTAGGATATGGTGTTTTAGAATATTAAAAAAAACAACGTAGAATATTTTTTTATTAAATAAAAAGGTAACGTTGAAAGAGTATTTTATTTTTTTCTGTTTTTATGTAAAAAAAAAACCTTTTTTTTATAGGATCCATAAAAAAAAAATTAACACGCAAAATAGTAAAAATCCCAAAAACAACTTTAATAAAAAAATACACACACATATTACGCCTTTATCCCCTAAGGTGTAGACAGACAGGCAACCAGGCCCATTTTTTGCCAAGAGTGATTTGTCACAGAATGAGACATGCGAGTCTATCGCCATATCGGCAAAAAAAAACATCATTTTGCCCGACCCGGTTTTCAAACCTAGGACCTCAGACCAGTGTCATTTCGCGCACGCAATACAACTACACCACCGAGACGGAAAAAAAACCTATAAATCCTTAAATAACGTATAACAGCTCCTTATAAAAAAAATAAAACATAATTCCATCACTCACTTGGCTTCCTTCTCCGGTGTCAAAGATCCGACTAAAATGGGAATAATCGTGAAGCCGGTCTTATATCTGGAAAATAAAAAGAATTCATGGTAGATTTATGTCTTAAAATTTACGCTAGACAAATTTTAATCAATGTTAATGGTAACAGAAAAAAATCACTTTGGCAAAGGAGTTTAGGGTTATTATAAACTAGATAATGCTCGTAGTTTCGCTCACGCAACAATCATTTTTTTATAGCTTTGAATGACGAGCCAGCCGATCGCCTGATGGTAAGTGAATGACCGCCCATACACAGCAGAAACAACATCCAACACTTTGTATTACAAAGTATTGCACTGCGCTCGCCATCCTGAGACATGAGATGTTAATTAATCTGGATGACACTGACACTGGCTACAAACTCTCGCATTTATATTAGTTAGAAATAAGATGAAACACTTACTCCTCCATAACCTTGGCTATGTACGGCAGGTGCATCTCTATAGAGTGTTCTTCTTCATCAGTCTGTACATCCATCCGCTCGAACTGGCGCGTCGCCTCCAATTCCGCGTATACTGCCAAAAAAGGCATATTGAGTTTTTTTTTTTAATAATAGTAGACATATATCTTGGTGTATACTGAAGGTATTTTATTGCTGGGAGATTGTTATGCATAAAAAATATTAGGGGAAAAAATCTAGTTACATATTTTTTCTTTAATATTTTACATTACTGACATTTCTTTTTGGTGCTTTTTTTTTACTTTAATAACCATGCTTATTAAAGGTTTGTTAAAGCCTGATGAATACAAGATTTATTTTTCTTGTTTTTTATATGACGGGCCCATAAATTTTATTTGCCTGACAATTTGTCAACGTTGTTTTTCCTTAAAAGTAAATTGATCAAAATAACTTTGCGTCTCATATTAACTGCTATGTTTTCACTTATTTCCTTGATGAGTGATAAAAAAAAAACTCAAATATCTAGAGCAAATAAACTATTAAAAAAAGAACACTATGTTGTCTATGTCAAATGGTAAGACTAAAATATCTATGAAAAAAAACTATAAAAAAGTAACACTATGCTTGTCTATGTGAAATAGCGAGAGAAAAAAAATATAAAATGTAAACAAAAAACTAAAGCAAAAAAACGAATTAAAAAAACACTATGTTTATCTATGTCAAGTAGCATGAACAAAAAATAAAAAAAAGAAACTAACTTTGTTTATCTATTGTGAGGTCATAAAGCGGCGTCTGGTACTTGTCGAGGGAGGAGAGCGCGCAGCCTCCGAGGCGGACGTGGTGAGAGGGACCCAGGATGAAGATACGCTTCCTGAGAACAAAAAAAAAATATAAAAAACTGAAGTTAAAATATATTTTACTGTGGAATTATGATAAATTGGTTTATTTTAGTTATTTTCTTTTTTTATTCAACTGTTACTATTGTTTTTTTGTTAATTTCGAATATAATTTCTGTATATTCTCTAGGTCACTGTAAAAACAAAGAAAGTAAAAAAAATCAGTCAGAGAAAAAGTACTTGGTGTTTTATTATATTCATGGGGGGAGAATGGAATGGACTGTCAATACGAATGTTCGCAGGTTCAAACCCTTAGGGGCACGCAAACATTTAAAAAATTATGTATGTAGTCTTTGGAATTATCTTATGAGAATATCTCTATAAGAACTTCGAGGGTATGTGAAGTCTACCAACCCACACTACAGCGTGGTGGACTAAGGCCTAATCCCTCAGTAGTAGAGGAGGCCCGTGCAGCAGTGGGAGAGTATAATACAGGGCTGATATTATATTATAGTATATTTTGAGAGTAAAAATTTTTACTGGTTTATAACGGAGTCTTTCCCGGCCTACGTTTAAAATACTCACACAACGACCGGGCTGACTTGTCTATACGCGAACGCTGCGCACGCGCCGCAATACGAATAACCAGCATGTCTGAAACAAACAAATATGACTGAACTGCAAAATGACAACACTGTTGCATGGTGGAAAAACATGCAAAACAGTGACACGTACCTAGACAACGTATCTTTCTATAATCGTTAACGCTAACGTTATGCATGAGAAAAAAGATAAATAGCGATAGACTTATCGATAGGCTATATCATTCCCGATTATATGTATCATACAAAAGTATGACAGGTAAGAGAAGGACAGCATTACAAACGAACAGTTCGGTGCAAATAACTTACGGCGCAATAATAGCCCTCGCTGGTCCGTGCGTGAGGTCCGCCTTGGACAACCAGAGGTCCAGCTGACGCGATAACTCGCTGCCTTCAAAGAGAAATAAACGTATTTTTTTTTATGGTGAACACGGCAAATTTGTCTGAAGTGTGCATAGATTCTGTGTTTTGTCTTTGCCTAAATAAAAAAAAATACAGATGCTTCTATGATTCTAGAGATAATCAGTCTTACTTATAAACTTGTTTTAGCGTTAAGAGTTGGTTAAGAATTAAATAGCTGTCAAAAACTCGTCCAAGCGTCTACGTGATACCATGTGCGATGCTGTCGCTACAGTATTTGCACAACCATATAGGATTTTAGGATTGCTTTCACTAGTCTTAAATCTTTTACAAGGAATCAGCCAAATATGCTGTAGTAACAAAGAAAAAGAACAATGGGTATTTGATTATTGTTCTTTACATTTATCAAATACTAAGGCAGGGCAAAGTGGCCTAACTACACCTGATGGTAGGTGATGAGATGCCCAAAAACATATAAACCGGCAAGAGATAAACTCCCCCAACGGTCAGCAGTTATGCTGAACTGCTTCTTCACGCTCTGCTTGAAGGACCGCACATTGTTGAAAGGAGGGAACACGTAAGCTGGCAAAATGTTCCATAGATTAATTGTTCGAAATGTTTAGCCATATATAACTAGCTTTTGCTCCCGGTTTTGGCTGCGTGAAAGTTTTCCGGGATGTAGAAAGTAGCCTAGTATGTCCTTCCCAGGGTCTCAAACTGTCTCCATACCAAATTTCATCAAAATCCGTTTGGTAGTTTCAGAGTTTATTTAGGTAGACCATATATATATGTAAAGCTATTAGATGGGTAAGTAATAACAGAAGTAGTTGTATAATTTTTATTAAATACATTTTTTCATTAAAATTTAAAATGTATAATAAATGTACAAATCAAACTAACAATCTGTCTGCTTATTGTGTGCAAAATGGAAGGTTTTAGGAGCTATACATTCTTGTTTTTGATATTACTTAAAAGAAATGAAAAGAAACTAAAACCATAAATATTACATATATGAATAAAATCAAAGCAAAAGTATTCATAATATTTTACCAAAAATATTGTCAAAAAACAGACCTTATATTGTTTTATTGATAAATAAAATTAAATCAAGACACAAAAAATTAAATAAAAATTTATTAAACAACTAAACACAAATAATCAGTCATCATTATCCATCAACTTTGCGATCCTGTCCGATGCCTCAGAAATCAACTTCTCAGTAAAACTTGGAAATCTCGTCTCAAACTCCGTCTTAAGACTTTCCAAATCAAATCTTTCCCTTTCAATCTCATGTAGACTCTTCTGTGATTTTTCATATTCTTTAAACTTTTCCAAATTCAAATTTGAATGTTTTTTTATCTGTTCCAAGCCTTCTATGGCATCGTTCACTGCATCTAATAGTTGTTTATGCCCACTTTCCTTGTCATAGCCAAAGTTGACATTTTTTGTTTGTAATTTGTCTAAGGAAGCTTGTTCTGTATTTTTTAAGTTATTGACTAATTCCTCAACTTGCGATTTTTCTGTTGTCTCATAGAACTGTGAGCAGTCCTGGTTCTTTAAGTCCAGTAATCTGGAAAAAAAAATGTTTGTTAGTAACATGTTTTTAAAATCTATTGTTAAATCAGTAATTTTGCCAACCATGTAAGAACTCATGTAGTAGGAGACAAGCTTCTTCCTCTATAGTAATGTTGAGTAGGACATACAAGAGGCGGTACATTTGTCCGGGACATGACGTCAAAATGTAAGAGTGGCTCAAAATTATATATTGTACTACTTCAAATTTTATGTCGCGGCAGTCGCGTTACTTATTCTCCATCTCTGGTAAACTGTAGGACGAAGACAATGAGTTATTTTACAATGAACATTACATTACGGCGTTTCGAGTCGCGAGCGAGAGGGAAATATTTTGAGGGTTAACATTACAAACTATTGTAAGATACGCATTGAAGCACCGAGCCTCACTATGCCTCGCCTCTTTGAAGTAGGACGTTGTACCGGCTCAATGCTAAAAAGAGGCTACTCTTACAAACTCTTTTTTATGTCATGTCCTACCCAACTCTACTCTATAGTTATTCAATATAGTAATATTATTGTTTTGTGTAGTATATATAAATAATCTCACAGCAGTTCCATAACCACCGTATGGAAAAGTTACCATTATTTATACCAAAAACGCCCTGGCAAACATTGTTTTACCATGTACATTATAACTAGAAATTATTTTTGTGGTTAAATAAAATTATAAATATTATAATTGCGATAAAAAGCAGGAGTTGGTGGTGAAAATTTAGGGTTGTATTTAAAAAAATTATCCAAAAGTTTTAAAAATAATGTTGGGTTGGGACACCCTTATCACTTAGGGAGTTTAAAATATAGCTTACAACCGATTCTCAGACCTACCAACTACACCCAAAGAAATTCGTAAGAATCAGTCAAGCCATTTCAGAGGAGTTTGAAGACCAACAATATGACATAAGAATTTTCTATATTAGATTACCTTTTCTGTTCCACAACAAAGTTGATCTCTTTCAATCTTCTATTAGTTTTGTCCAACTGATCAACCGTTTTTTGAAATCTGTCCGCTAACTGCGCCATTTGTATGTCCATTTGGGTCTCTTCGCGCTCAACTTTTTCGTCAACCAAGCATTCTTCAAGCATCGCGCGCATAAACTTCCCGTACGCAATTTGGCGGTATTCCGCATCGAAATCTGGCGTAGATACTTCCGGTTTGAATATAGAGATGTCGCCCTCCGCTATGGTTGTGTTCTTTTTCCGAATTTGAATTTTTTCTTTGTTCGCATTTTGCACTGGTTTCCTAGACGAACTTGCGACCGTGCTGGTTGGTGGTCGTTTTGGCTTCAACGGTTTCGGTTGCGGTGCGGCGAAGCCTTTTTTGTCCATTTTTGTGTAAAATTCGTAAAACACCTTTTGTTTGTGAAAACTCGTTCGACTTTTGACGTTTATTCAAATCGCTGTCATGGCAACCACACGAATTTCGTTCGGAAACGTGGTATAATACAAGTAGTTTATTTAATTGCAATTATTATTATTATTTAATTTATTGTTCTAATATTGTAATAAAACCAATTAAATTAAATTATATTTCAAATATATGGTTAAACATAACTGATAACAATATATTCTTTCCGATTTCTAAACGAATGCACTTCACTCCCTATTGAATACTTTATCTTTGAACAAAAGGTCAAATTCGCTTTTAATCCAAGGTTAAACCTAACAATAACAAAGCAATCGTCCGCTCTTGTGCTTTTATGAAGATAAAAAAGGCAAAACGATACAAAGGAAAGCAAATTAGGCTAGTCAAAATTCAGAGGTCATCAACCTTTTGACTTAGCAAGTCATTATATGCATTTCAGCCATTCCATTCTTGCACATATAAACAATATCCCTTTTGTTCTAATGTAACATACAAAATTCGAAGTAATCTCAATTAGCTATTGCAGTGAAGAACTATGCGTTCGGTAATATTCTAATAAGATTTTCTTACCATTCTCCGTGTACCAGCTACCGGCGTGAGATGCACAGCGACACGACATTTTAATAAAATGCAATGTTATATTATAAAACAAAAATGAATTCTTAGAATTAGGTAAAAATCAGTTACTCGATCACAAAAATAATACTTTGACGTTGACAGGTGTAAATACACCATAAATAATATAGATTGTTGTATAGATGAATGATGTGGTGTGAAGTTGGCGCATTTAATTTTTTCATTTTCTTTTACCTCTTACTTTACTATAGTTTCAATCATTACTTATTTTTAATGTACCAATAATTATATATAGCATAATTTATTTTAGTAATTTAATTGAATAAAAGAGAACTTATAGTTAGAAAACCGGTACAATTAGGGCATTTGCACCACTCTAGTATACTTATTACCATTAACCATTCATTCAAAATCATTCAATTCAGTCATTCCACAAGTGCCGATGAAAGTGGATTCGCAGAATAAAATAATAATAAATCAATTTTAAAACTATTATTTACGTTCATAACTAAAGCATTTATTGTGTTTATTTTGGATTGAATTTATCATACTATATACACGATGTTTCTCTCAAAATGTGAGTATTTGGTTATAATTGAAAATTAATTCAATATTTATTTATTGTAAAGTAAACAGAGTACCTATTTATTCAGTTTTAATCAACTGCATTGTTCTAACATTTTTAATTAGTCACTTATATGTTGCTAACTTTGTAATAATATCGGCTTGTCTAATACATTGGAGTGTTGCGAAATCCAAACCGGTTGTGTTATTTAGTACAAGAATAATAAATATTTGTTTTTGCATAAATTAATTCATTTGTGCGGAAGTTTGGGCGTACATTGCGCAATATTTTTTGTGTGGAATATATTTTGAATTTCATGGTCACTAGGCACTTGTCCTATTATGGACATTCACTGTCCTAGTTTTTTTATTGGGTAGCATTTAAGCAATTGGTATAACAGGGTAGTTGACAACCTTTTATAAATACATTTATAAAAGACATTCACGTCGAATTGATAACCTCCTCTTTTTTTTGAAGTCGGTTAAATATGTATTTCATCTAAAATCTATCAGAAAAAGAATTATCAGAATCTACGCAATAATAAATAAGTTATAAAGCTTTGAATTTTGGTGGAGAGGAAAGCTGTCAAATTACAGTAAAAGTGAAATGTGACATAATATAATGTTAGCATCCAATTCAAATCTTGGATTAATTTTAGCAAATTTATCCAAGTCTGTTTCGCTTGCAATAGCTCAGCAGGGCTGCATGTGAAAGCCTGGTGGATGATATGTTAAGTATTGCTGGACTAGGCTGGTCAAGCAACAATTACAACACCAAAGTACCATTATATAAATTTATAGGGGTGATAGCATAGTTGGTCGTAGAACGGACTGCTGAGTCGAATGTCTGTAGGTTCAAAACCTAAACACACCTCTAACTTTTCTGAAGTTATGTGTGTTTTTGTGAATTATCGCTTGCTTTAATGGTGATGGATAACATTATAAGAAACCTGCATATATGTGAAGTTCTCTATAGGAATTTTGAGAGTATGTGAAGTCTGTTTGCACTACAGCGTGATAGACTAAGGCCTAATCTCAGTAGTAGAGGAGGCCCGTGAAGCAAACAGTGTATATCACAGAGCTGATATAAGTATCTGTAATAATTTGCCAACTGATCTCATAGTCCCTTAATCATTTGTTTCAAGGTCGCTTAACATCCGTTCTACCTCGAATCTCGGCGTACAGCACGGCCGCCGAGAGCACAATGAAACCCAAGACTGCAATAGTTATGCTCAACATGGGTGGTCCAGAGACCACTGACCAGGTAATTTATTTGTTTATAATCATTACAACAGACTACACTTGTGATAAAAATAATAAGATTTTTCAATGATTCCAGATTCATTATACATTATTACATGTATTAAAGGTTGGGAGTAAAAATATTAAAAATGTAATGTAATTATTAATTATATTGTTATTGTCAGTGGAGTGACTTGCGCTTCTAGTCAATAATGTTTTTTTTACATTCAAACAAAATATCTATAAATTAAAGAGTTCTAAGATTATATAGAGTGGACAAAATTTCGTAAATAGGTTATTTTTGTATTAATGTCTAGAGACGCTGTGACATATTGTCACACAAGTGAAAATAAGCGACTTGTTACCAATTGAGTCGAATCCAAGTCTTTGAATATCTATAAATTATCAGATATGGAAATTAAGTAATCAATACTTTTTAATAATCATTGATAACTATTTTAAACCTTGAAAAATATTGTTTTGTAATTTGTAAAAATAAACTGTTCACTCTGTCCTTCATACTTCAACTCGTGTAATTCCTAATAAAAACGAACTCCGTTTGTATATGATATTTTATTATTTTATCACTTACTAGCGTCCCGCGCCGGCTTCGCACGGGTGCAATGCTGATACTAAATATACTACAGAAAAACTGTGAACGTTGTATATAAAAACATAGCGGCCCGCTCTGGCTTCGCACGGGTATAACATAACAAAATAACAGTATTTCTCCACTATTTAATGGATGTTATTATACATATAAACCTTCCTCTTGAATCACTCTATCTATTAAAAAAAACCGCATCAAAATCCGTTGCGTAGTTTTAAAGATTTAAGCATACAAAGGGACATAGGGACAGAGAAAGCGACTTTGTTTTATATTATGTAGTGATGAAGACAACTGCTGTACGACTTATTTATGTATACTCGTCTGATTAAAATTGGCGCCTGAAAGGCCAACATATCTAAGCGACAATCGGTTATAGTTATGGAGCCTTATTCCGTCTACGCGGGCTAATCCGTCCTTTTTGTCATTGCTGTTAATGACGAGACGAGTTTGCCGTTCGCCTGATGGTAAGCGATACGACTGCCCATAAACAGTAGATACACCATCCAACACCTAGAAATACAAAGTATTGTTTGGTATTCCACTGCGCTCGCCATCCGGAGACGTGAGATGTTAAGTCTCATTATGTCCAGTAGTTAAACTGGCTACAATGTTCAAACCGGAACACAACAGTGACTACACACTGCTGTTTGGCGGTAGAAAAAGATATTGCGGTGGTACCTACCCAGGTGGACTCTCACATATGAGAGGCCTACCACCAATAAAGTATCCTTTTGTCATTACAGGCGTTCTAATTAAAGGACAGCTTTGAAAGCCGTATAGACAAATAAGGGATTTTTAAGTATTTTACCCACATGGTTATTAAAGCTATCCTCCAGTTACAACGTCCGTAACTGCAAAAAGACGGTTATGCCCGCGTAGACGGAATAAGGCCGCCTATTACTTTTGAGTAAAGGTATCTTACGTTATAAAAATAAAGTCTAATATAAAAATTGTCTTACAGATACTAAATCTAGATCATATGAGGCAGAAAATTCTGGAAATTTCTAATATGTATATAATTAATTTTGGGTATATTTGTCGCTTAGACATTTGCCTTTTAACGTTGCAATGTGTTGATTATAAGCCTTATCTTTCCTTCATAGATATTATATTCTACTATACCTCGCTAAGGATATCTACAATTATTGAGGGGCCATGTATACTTTGTTTTCAGGTTGCCGACTACCTTCTAAGAATCATGACAGACAGAGATATGATACAGTTGCCTGTTCAGAGCAAACTTGGACCGTGGATAGCGACCCGGCGTACAGAGGAGGTGAAGAAAAAGTACATGGAGATTGGTGGAGGATCGCCTATTTTAAAATGGACAAATAGTCAAGGTACGTTATTTTACTGGTGGTAGGATATATTTTATATTCGCCCGTATAGCGACTGTACACAAGGTGTTAAAACCCGCTATAGTGGCCCACGTATGTCGCGTTCCGGGATCAACCTGTATCATTTCCAACAGGCCGGCATAATTGTGTCGACTGCCGAGGGTTAATCATCTCTCGTCAGTCGACGTTCCATTGGACCCCATTCGTTACCATCAGGTGCAGTGGGGTTACTATTGGGGGTGTTATAAAAAAAATTAGTAGCAAATTGATTTTAGCACATCCTGTGGCGTTTACGCTTGTATTAACAAACTTATATTATTGTTTCAGGGTCGTTGCTAACTCAAGCTTTGGATCAAATGTTGCCGGAGTCGGCGCCGCACAAGCACTATGTTGCGTTCAGATACGTGCCGCCTTTCACGGAAGAAACTTTTGCGCAGTTGGAAAAGTAAGTCATTTAACACACACACAACATCACGCATTTATCCCCGAAGGGGTATGCAGAGGCGCTACCAGGGCACCTACTTTCCCTAAGTGTGTTCCGTCCCATGATAGAGGGCGAGCCTATCGCCATATCGGACACAAATTCCAGACTCCGGGCTGATACTGAGCAGAAAAACCTAAATATCATTTTGCTCGACCCGGGATTCGAACCCAGGACCTCAGAGCACTGTCGCACCGCGCATGCAGTACAACTACGCCACCGAGGCTGGCAAGTTATTTAACCGACTGCAAAAAATGAGAATGGTGCGAGATTTTTTTAGCAATTTCATGAAAGGTTAGATAATTTTGTGACTGCTTCGGCTGCGTTCGTATTACGGCTGTAGTGCTGAGGTCTCAGGTTCAAGCCTCAGGTCGAGTGATATTGGGATTTTCTATTCAGTTACCGGGAGTGTAAAATTTATGCTCGATATGGCGATATGCTCGCCCTATTACATCATGGGACGGCATACGCTCGGCAGAAACTGGGGATAAAAGGCATGTGTGTGTAATTCAGTATAGACATGATTTGAAACCCTGGGAAGGACATAGGCTTCTTTCTATCCCGGGAAAATATATAGCGGTACTTTATCACAGAAAATCTTTTACACTCAAACGGAGCCGCAGGCAAAAGCTAGTTTAAGATTGAGGGCCCTATTCCGTCTACGGGGCCAAATCCCTCTTCGCAATTGGCCCCCCGTCATGCAACTTATTTAGCATTTATTATTATTTGTCTTTTGAAACTTATTTCAACTAAAATATTTACAAATAAATTCATCTTTATAATTAAGTTTTGTGTGCCTAATTCCGACATAGTTTATAATATTGCAGTTGTTATAGTTATTATTGTCTAATATAATTGTAAATATGTTACTGTTGTAAATATTTTTTTATTATCATACTAAGGTCAGGTTGGGCTATTCCGTATAGGGGGACGGGGAGGGGGGCAATTCATCTTTTGGCAATCGCGTGCGTTTTAATTGAGGCACAGCTTTGTAAGTCGTAAAAACCCCTATTTAACTAAACCACCTATAAACGCTGTCTTGGAAAAAGACGGACTTACCCTCGTAGGCGGAAAAGGGCCTTATATAATTAACTAATAGTATAAATTTCAAAAATGGCATTATGTCTGACATATGATCATTTCTCGTAAGATACTCTATCTGGATGCCAATTGCTGGTAGTAGGATATATTTTATATCCGCCCGGATAGCGACCGTACACACGTTGTTAACCGCCATAGTGGCTTACGTGTGTCGCGTTCCGGGATCTGTGTATATACAACAGGCCGGCATAATTTTGTCGACTGAGGGGTTTATCTCGTGTCGACATTCTATTGGACCCAACTCCTTAGGTGCAGTAATTTGACCGTAAAATGTATTTTTTGTTACAGAGATGGCGTTGAAAGAGCTGTGATTTTCTCCCAATATCCTCAGTACAGTTGTGCGACCACTGGCTCCAGTTTAAATGCGATTGCTGACTTCTATAAAAACAGGTAAATTTTTATATTGAATAAGACTTAACATCTCATGTCAGGATGGCGAGAATGGAATACCAAACCAAACTTTGTAATTCAAGGTGTTGGTGTTTCTACTGTTTATGTATCGCTTACCATCAGGCGAACAGAAAACTCGTTTCGTCATTCAAAGCAATAAAAAAAAATGCCAAGATTTGTTTATTTATACATATATTATAACACCATAACAGTTAATACTAATGCGATGTTATACAGATTTAATCTAAACAATTTATTTTAATACATCTATGAGCCATTTCAGTGAATTCTGACAGGTTACATATAAATATATCCAAGCTCTGGGATATAGTATTAAGCAATTGTATGGCCCGTGACAAGGGCGCAAATGTCATGTCATGCTAATCTCATGATTTATATTCTTTTTACAGACAATTGCCAAGCAACATAAAATTCAGCTTAATAGAAAGATGGGCGTCTCATCCCCTACTGGCGAGCGTGTTTGCATCAAGAATTAAGGATAAATTGAAGCTATTTGATCCTAAAATAAGGGATGAAGTTGTTATATTGTTCACAGCGCATAGTTTACCATTAAAGGTAAGTCAATTTATGCTAATACTAGCTTTTGCTCGCAGCTTTGCTCGCGTAAAGGAGTTTCATGGGATAATAATCCCGTTTAAAACGTATTCGATTTAATTATATTTATGGCTCACTGTTTTGGTCATTAGCTTCCATATAAAAGGTAAATATTTGTCGCGGACTTTTATTTAGAACTATTTAAGACAAACAATCCTACGGTACACCATCTTTGTCTACTCCAACGGTTTAGGCAGCGTACGCGAAGATAGCAATTTTTTCACTTAGATACACAAAATAATTATGAAGTGTAGCCTATGTGTTAGTTACTTCATCTGTTATGCTTATAATGACACTGAACCGAATTTGATGAAACTTTCAAAAGCGGCGACAGCCTAGTTGGGTGTGGAACGGACTGCCAACACGAATGTCCGCAGGTTCAAATCCTAAGAGCACACACCTCTGACTTTTCTAAAATCATGTGGGTATTCTTAGTGAATTTATCGTTCGCTTTAACGTTGAAGGAAAACATCGTGAGGAGACCTGCACATCTGAGAAGTTCTCTATAGGAATTTCGAAGGTGTGTGAAGTCTGCCCGCACTACAGCGTGGTGGACTACGGCCTAATCCCTCTCAGTAGTAGAGGAGGCCCGTGCACAACAGCGGGACAGTATATAATACAGGGCTGATATTATTATTATTATATTCAATAAAAAAACTTTGTTAATATAATTTTTGTCATCCGCAGGCAGTGTCCCGAGGTGACACGTACCCGCATGAAGTTGCGGCGACTGTGGCGGCCACCGTGGCTCAGCTGGGCCTCCCGAACCCTCACAGGCTGGTGTGGCAGTCCAAAGTTGGGCCGTTGCCATGGTTACAGCCTTATACTGATGATGCTATTAAGGTAAATAGAAATAAGGTGGTATAAGTTGATTGACTAAAGGTTGACAGCACACCAATGAAATGATTTATTGGAATCCGTAAAACAATATACACTAGTTGACCCGACAGACGTTGTCCTGTCTTAACTATGTATTGCAGCGCGCATTCTGTCAATCGCTGATTATTTCAAACAATTGACAGTTATATGAAATTTATATTATCGTTAAGTTTTCTTAAATTTTCTAATATTCCGCGCAATTTTTTGAATTTTTTTCTTTCATAAGAACCTTCTCCTGACAATAACAATAACAACAAAAAATAATAGTGTAAATTGGTTCAGCCGTTCACACGCGATGGCGTGACCAAGGGATATAGGGATTCATTTTATATATTATACATTATTTAGATTTCGTCAATATTAACTCTACCATCAGTTCGGAAAGCAGTTCTCACCAGAGAAGAACGGGCAAGAAACTCTGTTGTTGTTCTTTACAAAATCAGTTCAAGGTAAAGAATACAATACTTGATAAGAAGAGGAGAAAAAAAAATACAATTGGTTTTTTTATTGTTGTTTAGAGCAGTTCATTTATATCCTTGTAAAATAAGGAAAAAAATAATTTAAATTTTCATATAGCATAACCCTCTCAGGAATCATGAATTTTCTTTTTATTATTATAATTATTTCCTCTTAGCACTCCTAGCAAATAGAAATAGTAAGCGAAATGGGCAAAACAGTTTTACACAGAGTTCAATAATAATATATCGATGGTTGAAAAGCTAATGGACTAAGCGACATTTTTTTTAAGCGACACCAAGTTTCATACATATTTAAAATAATTTTTTTCTGTCTTTTTTTAATTAGTTAAATTTTTTCGAAAATAAATGTCGCTTATGTCAATTAGCCTTTCAACTGTGGATATAATATGAGAGCTGTATTATATACTGTCCCACTGCACGCCTCCTCTACTGAGGGATTAGGCCTTAGTCCACCACACTGTAGTGCGGGCAGACTTCACACACCCTCAAAATTCCTATAGAGAACTGTTAATATAAGAATGAGGTTTATAACCGACTTCAAAAAAAAGATTCCCTCAATTCAATTGTATTTTTTTTATGTTTATTACTTTAGAACTCTTGACTGGGTGAACCGATTTTGATGATTCATTTATTATTTCAAGTCTGGTACTTCTCGTGGGGTCTCATATAAATTTCATTGTTATTGGACCTTTGGCTTCGGGAGGCGGAGCCAAGGACATTGAACACACATTTTTTTTGTTTTTTTTTTTTTATAGTCGTACGCGAAGCAAGGCGTTAAGCATCTAATCTTGGTGCCGATAGCATTCGTGAATGAACACATTGAGACGTTACACGAGCTCGACATTGAATACTGTGATGAGGTGGCTAAAGAGGTAATTTTTTTTATTAATTTATGATTTTTTTATTGTACAGGCAGGCACAAAAATAAATGAACAAAAATGTTTTTTTTTAATGTCTTAGTACTGCCGTGCCAAGCGCAAAAGCGGTATATCGGGGAAAACTTATTTCGAGTTAATAGAAGTTTTGTTAATATAGTCTTTTTTATGTAAAACTAAGTTAAAGAAACTCTTTTAAGGTTTTTAACAAGTTCTAAACAAGATAACGTTATTTAGGTAAGTTCATTGGATTGGTATTTCTTTAAGCTATCTGACGACATAAAAATTATGATTTTGATACTTTTTGAGATACCGTTTTTGAGCTTAGCACGGCAGAGTAGGCACATGAGCTAGCGGGCTTGGTAAGCAGCATCTGCCGTTCATGAATAAAGCAATGAGGCACAGCGAAGCCAATTACAAATTATTTTTTTATTGTTTTTTACTTTTCACTGTTGAATAGATCATTTTTTTTTAACCTAAATTTCTGATTGATAAGGTTGTATGGATTTATTTCCTTTGGTAGCATTCGCACTGTTCGCAAATGACTAAAAACAAGAAAAAGCAATTTAGTTACTGTTTTTCTTATATTAAATTTTTTTTTGGTAATACATATTATAAGTTGCATGAATATAAAAAAAAAAAACAAAAAATGTAAAAAATCTTTTTTAAAAAAGTAGTAAAAACCTACCATTCTACCATCAGGCTGGTATCACTCAAATCGAGCGAGCGGAGGCGCCGAACGACCACACCACCTTCATAGCGGCGCTCGCCGACGTCGTCGCCTCGCATCTCAAGAGCGGACCTTCGGTGTCCAAGCAGTTCCTTACCAGGTACAGTCAGCCTCTAGTAACCTAGAAATATATCCCACAATAGGACCTATGACTTATTTTCTTTAATAACTGTTATAATATGTACATCGTATAAATTCTAAACAGAAATCATTAAAAGCTTGTGAAAACTTCACAAATTATAAGCCATTGAAATTAGGTAGTAGGGAAAAGTGTCAAAAACAGAAAAGGGACGAAAAACTTACATGTGACGTCAGCGGGCATTACTACATGTTCGAAAGAAAGAGATGGAGCGATATCCCTACTCCACTCTTGCACGTAGCATTTGAATTTAAATTACTGCCTCTTTTAATCGTGCTTTAAAACACCATCCATCACCTTGAATTATAAAGTATTGTTTGGTATTCCACTGCTCTCGCCTGAGACATGAGGTGTTAATTATGTCCAGTAGTTACACTGGCTACAATGTTCAAACCGGAACACAACAGTGACTACACACTGCTGCTTGACAGAAATAGACATTGCGGTGGTACCTACCCAGGCGGACTCTCACATATGAGAGACATCACCGGTGTGAGTGGGAGTCAAAAAATAATATTCCTTTTTTTCCAGATGTCCACACTGCGTCAGCCAGAGATGTAGGTCTTCGAAGGACTTCTTCAAGAAGCTATGCGGAAATTTGGAAGTGATTAGTTCCTAATAGCTTCTGTAACGGCGAAATTTGGTAGCTTACATTGACGTATATTCTATAGACACGAACGTCCATATAAACTATTTGTTCAAAATCTGAACTAAAATGACAAAAACACGTCACTGTTATAACATATTTATTCACTTGAACAACAAATAATTTTATTTGTTTGACTAATATTTTTTATTTACATCCAGGTTTACACTTAGACTCGCGTTTTTATATTATTAGCGCCACTCCGTACACAGCTACAAGCATCAATATTGACCACACTAAAATCAGGTGTACGGATTACAGTACACTCCAGTTGAACACAGTGAATGTTCGGAACGCCAAATCTAGTACGTAGTACATATATATCGATGGTAGCTTCAGTGGAGGTTACGAGCGCCTCTGGTGGGTGAAATGTGAACTATGAATGCACATAGCTAAAAATGAATGCACTAATCAATGACGTTTTACAAATAGACGCGTCATACACTAACAAAATGGCACATAAAAACGGCGCACTCTTTACTATAGTTACGTACCTGTACATATAATTACAAATTGGCTCGAAGAAGGAATAAAAAGATGCAGCACACATTTGTTAGAAAAGGATATATATATATATATATACATCGACAGTTACGTAACAACGTTAGTGCCGCACGCTCATTGGCTGTTAAGTCGGGCAATTACCTTGCTTTCGTCTTGCCAGTATTGAGCTCGGACAACGTATCTATGTAATAAAAACATGTTAGGCACTAATGGTGTCTGCCTACCCCTTTGGGGACAGAATGCGTCACTTTTTATGTGTAATTCCATTTTTTCTCACTAGAGGCGCTGTAGTGTTAATGTTGCAGTCAAATGCCATGTAGAAAATGTTCAAACTGCTTTCAGATAATAAGGTAATACGGGTGTAAGATTATGTATGGTGGAGCGAATTATATATTGTGTTGAAGTATTTTGTTTTATTTTACCTCACCGTTTACTTTTTTTTCAATTATAATTAAACAAAAAAAAATCGCCTCGAATTGATAACCTCCTCCTTTTTTTGAAGTCGGTTAAAATGTCCAATAGTGGTTTTTAATTTTCTTATAAAAGGATCGAGCAACCCCTTAGCAACATAATATTTGTCTTTCATTTATCAACGTTTTTGGCCTATTTTAAAAATAGGATAAATATATGGTGATTTAGACTCCTATTTTTGCCATAAGCGGTAAACACGTGCAATGCGAAGAATCCTAATAGGGTACCGGACTCATTTTTGTTCTTTACTATTATCAAATATTTACATAATATAAATTATAACACAGAAGGAATTATTGAAATCCGGTAAAAAATCAACAAGTTACAAGTCTTTGAATTTCGGCGGAAGGGCTAATTAACAAGAAACAGAAAAGAGACGAAATACTCACATGTGACGTCATCGGGAATTACGATGCGTGCGAAAGAGATGAAGCGATATCCCCACAACGCGCCCACTTCTGCACATTACAATATTTGAAATATGAATTACTCGCTCATTTTTTAACCAATATTTATGCAGTTTTCGCAGGAGTACTTCTTTTTCGTATTATTAACCATTACATATAGAATAATGTACAAAATCAAGCATAGGCCGGTCCCCTATTGCCCGAATTGGGCTGTTCGGATCTCAGAATAGCTTAAATAACAGATGCTACTGACGCGTGACGTCATTGGACATAATGCTAGCGTAAGAAAGAGATGGCGCGATAGCACCGTAGTCATTTGAAACGTGATTTTATAGATTTCCAACTATTTTTTTATAAAAATCAATGCTGTGACGAGCAAGCAGCTCGCCTGATTGTAAGCGATACATCTTACAAGTATGGGTAAAACACTAATATCACACGATAGAGAAGGAAGTCAACGAAGTGATAAGGGGCGGAGGTAAGTTTGTTGACGTCATGTCAAAATGAATTATACCTAAATAATATAATAATAATATCAGCCCTGTATTATATACTCGCCCACTGCTGAGCACGGGCCTCCTCTACTACTGAGAGGGATTAGGCCTTAGTCCACAACGCTGGCCTAGTGCGGATTGGTAGACTTCACACACCTTCGAAATTCCTATAGAGAACTTCTCAGATGTGCAGGTTTCCTCACGATGTTTTCCTTCACCGTTAAAGCGAACGATAAATTCACAAAGAATACACACATGATTTTTTAGAAAAGTCAGAGGTGTGTGCCCTTGGGATTTGAACCTGCGGACATACGTCTTCGCAGTCCGTTCCACACCCAACTAGGTTATCGCCGCTTTTTACCTAATACAAAATATTAATTGTAAATGAAAAATTAAAAGATTATTTTATTTCTGGTTATATAAGGTTTATTATTGCTTAGCTGGCGAGTTTTCGCTCACAGTAGCGGCTACCAGTCAGTTGACGGACACGATATGATGCCTTTAATAAAAAGTAAGCCCTAATTTTGGAACTGCTTTCATTTACAGAAGAGACCGGTTATAACGACTCCGGTTTTAGCGACGCATCGGTTATAACGACGAAATAGTAAAGTCTCTTTAAATAAATGCACATAAAATGAGTATCGTTTGAAACGAATATCGCATATAGCGGCGAAATTAGCGGCGATCTCTTCAATGTCGCCATAACCGGTTTTCATTGTTTTCAACTGCACATGTCGCACTCTTAATAAAATAATGACCTATTTCAAAATTGTTAATTTGTGGCAGTCGTCGGAAAACGAAATTTTATTTGCTACCTATTTTTTTGTAGTTGCTATAAAATTGAGTTTATTAAAGATAGATAAAAACTGAAACCTATAGCATGAAAAAAAAAGGGAAAAAACTAAAAGGTCACAAACAGAAATTGGTTGTTTGACGATTCCCACAAATTGGCAATTTTGGAATGGCTCATTATTTATTAAGAGTGCGATGTAATGTCATACTAAGAGAAGTCCTACAAATGGGAGAAAGGGAAAAAATCATGAAATGCGTGCGAGGTAATTTATGAATAGTCAATAAACAGCAACAAAACAATGTCCTGCGCTCATGAGACATAAGATGGTAACCTTTAATTGACTATTGTCTTTCAAACGGAACTGTTTGACTTTTGCTGGTGGTAGGATATATTTAATATCCGCCCAGATAGCGACTGTACACAAGGTGTTGAAACCCGCCATAGTGGCACACGTGTCGCGTTCCGAGATCAGTCTGTGTATATCCGGTTCCAACAGGCATAATTGTGTCGACTGAGGGGTAATCATCTCTCGTCAGTCGACATTCTATTGGACCCCACTCTTTACCATCAGGTGCAGTGGAGTAGTTATGCTGCGCTAGTATAAAACAAAATTCTAGGTCGACTGGAAGTACTCTTTAGGTTTTGATTCCCTTGCGAGGTTCGAAAATTTGCAGCGTAAACAGTTGTATCTTTTGATTGCCTTGGCTTAGAAGATTGATTTTTTCACAGCCCCAAGGGACAGTAGACCTGAGTATTTGATATAAATTTCAGCTTAATCCCTCCACGCGTTCCTGGGAAAAAGGGTCTAGACAGACGGACGGACAACAAAGTGATCCTATAAGGTTTCCCTTTTCCTTTCGAGGTACGGAACCCTAAAAAGACTTAATAAAGAAAAAAATTAATTCTGCCTTCTCTGCTTACCTCTGAAAAGGCGTGATGTTAAACACATGTAATTGCCAGCTCGTCCGCCATTTGCATATACGCAATACCTGCTTTCGCGCGATTGCGTGCGCTACGCGTGCTAAATAATAATCAGTTATACGTAACGTTTAAACAACTATTATATTTTGGAGTTAGGACACTTACCCTTGGGTTCTATGTGGGCAGGGACAATGCATCTTCTTTTGTTTTTTACTGCTTTGAATGACGAGACGAGCTTGCCATTCGACTAATGGTAAGCGATACGACCGCCCATAAACAGCAGAAACACTAACACCTTGAATAGGGGACCGGACTCATTTTTGTTCTTTATTATTATCAAATATTTACGTTATATAAATTATAACACAGAAAGAATTATTTAAATCCGGTAATAAATCAACAAGTTATAAGTCTTTCAATTTCGGTAGAAGGGGCAAGTAACGAGAAACAGAAAAGAGGCGCAATACCCACGTGTGACGTCATCGGGCATTACGACGCGTGCAAAAGAAAGGGATGAAGCGATATCCCCACATCGCGCCCACTTCGGCACTTAGTAATATTTGAAATATGAATTACTAGCTCATTTTTGAACCAATTTTAATGCAGTTTTCGCAGCAGGGTTTCTTTTTAGTATTATTAATCATTACATATAGAATAATGTACAAAATCAAACACAGGACGGTCCCCTATTATAAAGTGTTTGGTATTCCGCTGAGCTCGCTATCCTGAGACATGAGATAAGTCTTATTATCTCCAGTAGTTACACTGGTGTCACATGGTAAGTTCAACGGCACACGAGAGGATTACTTACTTTAAAAATAAAATGCTTTATTCAGCACGTAGGCGAACATAGTTGCACTCATAAGTCAAGGTATATGAGAATATTTAATTATTACTTAGATAAAGTCGCTTAGATAACTAAAGACAATTTATATTGGAAAAAATAAATGAAAGTCTAAAAAGTAAACAAAGAAGCCAGCTCGGGCTGGAAAGAAGAAATAAAATGATGACTCTGCCTAACCTTTCGACTATAAGTCGTGAATGTAGTTTGTTAAATCTATACATACTATAAAATAAAGTCACCGTTTCTTTCTGTCTGCATGTTATCGATTTTCTCAAAATCTACAGAACGGATTTTTATGAAATTTGGTATAGAGATAGTTTGAGACCCTGGGAAGGTTATAGGCTACTTTCTATCCATATATATACCAGAAATTTTATCCCGGAAAATTCCACGCAGGCGAAGTCGCGAGCAAAAGCGATTAATAATATAATGTAAATAAACAAAACCTTAATTTTGTATCACGAATTAAAATGTTCACGGTATTGTAAATAAATTAGTTACAGATTTTTATTAGCAATAATTTAAAAGATTATACATACATTTGTACTTACATACAAAACAAAGTCTCCCGACCGCTTCAGTCTTAACGCTATAAACTCAAAAACTATCAAACTAGTAGGTACCTATTATGTGAGAGTCCGCCTTTTTTAACATGGGCTATTCCTTTACGGACTTCAGTATAAACGGTATAAACCATCCTACCAACTAAAACCCCGCCATTCAACTCTCTGTCCCTAATCGAAGGTCAAGGGATGCGCGAGTGCCACCACAACCCTCGCACGAGTCGGCTCTTGGGTAGAACCTCTCATCATTCAAGGAATGAGACTTTGGTAAAATCATACGCGTGCATCTAATACAGCACGCCAGCTTCTTGTGCATCCCTTACCCGATATGAATATCAGGCCACCCGTCCGCCACCTAAAGTGCCGCTTAGTGAAGTCGGGGGTGGTCTCTCCGACGTCTGCAGCGAAAGGGAAGTCCTATAGGCCGTTCACTTTCTCTCTCAGCCGCTTTTTTGGCGGACATGATTTATTCACAAAAAGAGGCAACGGGGTTCCACATGTGAGAGTCCGCTTGGGGAAATACCATCGCAATGTCTATTTCTGCCGCTAACAGCAGAGTGTAGTCAGTATTGTGTTCCAGTTTGAACATTGTAGTCAGTGTAACTACTGGACCTAATACTTAACATCTCATGCCTCAAGATGGCGAGCGCTGTGGAATACCAAGCAATACTTTGTAATTCAAAGTGTTGGATGGTATTTCTACTGTTTATGGGCGGTCGTCAAGTCAGAGATGCGTTTGGGTTTAGAACCTGCGGAGATTCGTCTTCGCAGTCCGTTCCGCACCCAACTAGGCTATCACCGCTTACATTCTAATCACGCACTTGACTTGCTGTAAATCCCACAAGCATTATTATCTTCAACTAGCTTTTGCACACGGTTCCTTTTGCATGAAGAAGTTTTTCCAAAATAAAAGTCCCGCTATATATTTTCACGGGATTAAAAATAGCCTATAGCATTCAAGATGTAGCTTCCTTTTAGTGAAAACTTTTCAAAATGGTTCAGTAGTTCCAGATATTAGCCCCTACAAACCTACAAACTAACAAACTTAAAGATTTTTATAAACGCATCAACTAAGTATACTTCCAAAGATTAGGTACCTACCTTTTAGACTTACACTATACTTGAACTCCTTTAGGTAAATGAAACAAATGAGTAAATGAGGTAACTACCATTTTCGATCATCTTACATTCAAAGAATCTTGTAATTTACTTATAATAATTATGTACTGTAATATCATCCGTTCATAATGCATCGTTTTATTAATTCGAAAGGGAGTGGGAAGACACAATCAACTCATTGTACTGTTGTCTCTTTTACGCTTATATGTTCTTAGTGCGAGCGAAAGAGACAAAAAAACGATGGCGGTGACCGTCAGCTGTTCACATGCTTCTAACTTCGCATTGGCATCCTATATTTAGTTACGTACGGCATTTCTGACGTGTTACACGTAATGTAAAAAATATATAACGAATTTGAAAATGTAAACAAACATTTTGTGTGTAGCGTATGTGTGGAAACAAGTTTTATTCAAGCAAAATGTCGGTTCCTTCTAACAATGTCGTGCGTTTGATTGCATTTGTGTTATGTGTGAATTTATTAGGTGTTTTATGTTCGTCTATCAAAGAGCATCAACACGTTCATTGTACTCATCAACACCCAAAAGCGGACCAAGTGAGTACCATAATGAATCTAATTTGTTTTTTTAATTACGCCCTTTGAGGTTATAAAACATACAGCCAGCCAGTGTTTACGATATTTTGTGAAAATAAACATGTGCTGGTAATTATCACTTTCCAATGACAAAAACTAGATGAATTATAAAATTATGAAAGTGAAAGCATATGAACTTGTCGGGTGCACTTTGCAAGTTGCAACATTACTTGTTTCATCATAAAAAATATGTCTAGTGAGACACCCTTTTCACTTTTGCATTAAATTATGACGAAGGTTATAAATCGATAATTTGTACAAGACGCTGCAAGCATTTTACGCGGAAATGAGATTTATTTTTAATTTAAACAGAAATAAAATGCTGTCGAGTTTAAAGATACAACAAAAAAACATACTCGTTCTTTTTTTAAAGTGAACCGTTACAAATGTATATATTTTTTTCGGGAAAAAAACCATGGAAGTTATGTTTATGTCGTTAAAATTTTAATTATTTTATATTATGTATTTTTTGTTGCTTAAATTATTCTAGTTACGTACTTATAATAAAAATATACTATTAAGACGGATTATAATTACAAAATTAACCATAAAGTAACTAAGTACGTAAATGAACTGATTGTAAAAAAATATATTTTGTTCATTACCTAGGTAAGTATTATTTTTTTTAGGAAAAGGTAGCAACCTATTGAGTGTATCAACGTTTATAGTCCAAAAGTAGGATAAAAATGTTTCCTCAACTGGAACCTCCTTGCTGAAAGAAAAAAAAACAATATTTGAATTTAGAATACGTAATTTTTTTTAGTATAAATTGAATATACAGTTTTTATTCAACGAGGCGTTAGTTGTTTATTCCAATTAGATCATTACCCAACACGTGCCTACGTGGGTATGTATGATGTATTTACCAAATGAATATCGATGGGTCGTCTCGAATTTCGATTGAACACTTAATATTTATTAATTGAGGAAACTTAATTGTGCTTCTTAATTTGCTTTTATATGTTTTTTTATTATTGCTTGTATTTTTTTCCTTTAAAACAGTAAAGAAATAAATATGATATAATCATGTCCTCGACTCTAAGAATTAAGTGACCTAACTCAAATACTAAGTTATTCGAAGAAAATGTACAAAATCAACCGAATAATAACTCATTATCATATTATAATAGAGTTTGTTTGTATTAAGAAATTAAGAATTTAGTTTTGCTTTTAAATTCCTATATAAAAAAAACTATAAACTCGTAAATATTATAATAATTATATTTTTCCTTAACACAGACTGAAAACATAGACTAAGTATATATACCCCGTGCGCTGTTACCGTTTTTAATCTAAATTGTGTATAATTGTAATAGGGTTTCAGACTTATTTAGCTTATATATATAATAACAAATGAATCCCTATTTCCCTTGGTCAAGCCATCACGCGTGAACGGCTGGACCGATTTCACTATTTTTTTTTGTTGTGTTTGTTATTGTCAGAAGGTTCTTATGAAAGAAAAAAATCAAAAAGTTTCGCGGAAAATTAGAAAAATCTTAAAAACTTAACGAAAATATTACTTTTATATAACTGTCAATGATTTGAAATAACTGTCAGCAATCGACAGAATGCGCGCCTGCATACATAGTTAAGACAGGACAACGTCTGTCGGGTCAGCTAGTCAGTAACATAAATTGACTTACTGCTCTTTTGATTACCAAGGCAGTGTCCTTAATGTGCTGAAGGCCTCCGCACAATTTTAGTTAAATCCGATTATAGTAAAAAAAAATCGATGACGATTTCTAGAAACGTGATCACGTATGTGATGATTCATTTGCTCATTGGTTTTTACCAAAGATAATAAACAGTAGAAGCGGCGATAGCCTAGTTGGGTGTAGAACGGACTGCCAAGACGAATGTCCGCAGGTTCAAATCCCAAGGGCACACACCTCTGACTTTTCTAAAATCTTGTGTGTATTCTTTGTGAATTTATCGTTCGCTTTAACGGTGAAGGAAAACATCGTGAGGAAACCTGCACATCTGAGAAGTTCTCTATAGGAATTTCGAAGGTGTGTGAAGTCTGCCCGCACTACAGCGTGGTGGACTAAGGCCTATTCCCTCTCAGTAATAGAGGAGGCCCGTGCTCTGCAGTGGGCAAGTATGTAATACAGGGCTGATATTATTATTAAACAGTATAGTTATACACTGGACATCAGGACCAAATTTATGCTCCAAAAGTGATTACCAATTGTAATAAGTCGCGTTTGAAATGTCCGTGTGACGTCACAGTGTCCTTAGATATTAATACAAAAATAATATATTTACAGAACAAATACTCATTAAAAACGTGCAAATCACGATAAAAATATGAAGTATTTTACATTGGTGTTTTGCTATTTTACAGTAGATTGAGTAACCATTGCATCGCAATGTTTTTTTAATCTTCCCAATGTCCTCTCCATTAGAACTCTTTGGTTTTTACCAATATAATAGTGACGTGCATGATTAGATGATATTCTTGGTAAAATCCGTTTAGTAGGTATGCTTTGCCTATTTTTCCCGCATTGGGCAAGCACTGTTGAGTTCCGGTAAAGACATTAGCTAGTGTAATACTTAGATACGTATTATAAGAATTTATACTTTAGAGTTCCATACCTCAAAGGGAATACTTGTTGCTATCGTCCGTCTGTCTGTCTTAAGATCCTCTTTCTCAGGAACGCGTGGAGGTTTCATATTGAAATTTATATCAAATTCTCGTGTCTACGGTCTCTTAGCGGTGAAACAATCACACTTGTAAGTGAATGCAATCAAAAGATGTGACAGTTTATCTCGTAATGATGTTTTACAAATAGACGCGTCATAGACTTACAAAATTGCACATAAAAACAGCGCAGTATTTACTATACATACTTGTACAGCCCTAGCAGCTCGCATTGATACGGCCCGAGCGAGCGCGCCGTGGCCATCTAGTTTATTAGTCTCTGGTCGCCATAACAGTCGAATAAAATGCATTTATTAGTTAAAAAATAAGTTACATAGTGTATACTTATTACTAATGTATGAAATGAAACGTTTTTTTTATTCACAGTATAATTTGTACATCGTCTAAAACACAGGAAGGCATTTTATTTATAAAAATATAAAAAGTTAGTAAGCCGACTAGCCGCGACAGTGGTTGGAGGTTGACTAAGTGAATGTCGGGCAATTACCTTGCTTTCGTCTTGCCAGTATTGAGCTCGGACAACGCATCTATGTAATAAAAACATCTTAGTTATCTCGTATATATTTTACTGGTGGTAGGTCTCTCATATGTGAGAGTCCGCTTTTTTAGGTACCACTGGAATGTTTATTTCTGCCTCCAAGCAGCAATGTGTAATTACTGTTGTGTTTCAGTTTGAAGGACATTGTAGCCAGTGTAACTACTGGACATAATAAGACTTAACATCTCATGCCTCAGAATGACGAGCGCAATGGAATACCAAACAATACTTTGTAATTCAAGGTGTTGGTATTTCTACTGTTCATGGGCGGTCGCATCGCTTACCATCAGACAAGGCAAGCACGTCTCGTCATTCAAAGCTATAAAAAATACAGTTAGTTTTTTTGACACAGGTAATTTTATCCCAAGTCAAGGAATTTTATATACAGTATAAAGTATTTTTATTTCTCACAAGTACCAAGAATTATGAACGATTATCAATCTCTGGATATAAAAATCTTCGTTAACGAAAAAACGTAAAACAAGAAATCAAATGAGCACGTACCTGTACATAAATAACTTGTTTTGATCCTCTGGCGACGGGGTCATAATTAATTTTCTTTCTTTTTTATGGCAAAGGTTATTTTTTTACAATTCCAGTAATTCAGCCAGTTGGCAGGTTCTAAAAAGACAAGAATAAATAAAACTACTGGCAATACAAAGCAGCTGTCGAGGTATTTAAAAAATATCCGAATTTCAATAGAGAAGTTTGTTGGAAGCTTGCAGAAGCCTAGGACTCAGGCCGTTTTGCGACGGATCGCTCAGCATAGATGATATCTTAGTGGAGCCCAAGACTCGAAATTGTCCCCAAAAGGCTTGCTATCTCCACGGGTTTAAACCTATCATTAAATTCAATGATTCTAATAAATAACGGGTAATTTATAAGTCCCCTGTCTTTTTATATTGCGTTTATATGTATGTAACATACATCATTCTTCGCAGGCTTATTTCTTTAAGCAATACTACATAAAAAAATGGCCGACCGACACATCAAATTCCCGCCATTTTTGTTTTAGTACAAGGGCAATGGAACACGTTTCTGTGGGAAAGTATTTAATTTAAATTAAGCCTTGTTTTGCAATTATATAAAGTATAATATTGGTCAAGAACACATCTTGTTTGTGGCAAAAAATAGCATGGAAAATTTATTCGTCCTACAATGTGAATCAGAAAGCGTATCTCGAATTTCAATAATCATTTATTCTCAAGTACATAAAGGACATATTTAAAAACGTGTTTCGTATTTTTCTTTTCATATTCTTTTAATTTTAGGTGTCGAAAATGTCCGAATTGAATTCCCGCCTTTTTATTAAAAGAGGCGACGTAAACATTTTTTAATATGCCAAGGTATTGAAGTCCATACAGCCGTGTTTTGTATTAACAAATAACAAGTGCGATGAAACGCGAGTATGACAAATTTCATGGCTGTGACGAATAGTCAATTCGTTTTGAAATAAGTATTGTTGAGACGTTATACGACTGTAGAGTATTGGTCTTATTCATAATAAAACCCTTATCGAAGGTATAAATCGCAAATAGTTAAAACGTCCTCTAAGCTTATCGAGCCTTCGATAAAATTTCTTATTCATAATGGTTTCGTAAACCTCCGATAACAAAAAGGCCTTTAAATGTGCACAATGTTGCCATTTCGTAGAAAAAAAATCATTTAAATAAGTTCTACCAATTACTACCAAGTCTTGTCTCTGGAAACAGACAATAAAAAAAAATTGTCTAGTCATTGTCACAATGGCGTTTGTCAAAAAAGTAAATAAAATAAATACAGGAAGATTTATTTGTTGTTCTCGAAATTCTTTGTAAAACTTGGAAGAACGCAGGCAGCAAATTGCGATAAAATGGAGAGAGATAAAATAGAGAAGTGAAAAGTAGTTGGAGGAAGACAAGGTTGGCGCAGCTCTTTTCTGTATTTGAACGTTTGCGCTATGCATTCCTGCATACTAACTATTGCTTTTTTACAAGATTATGTTGAAGTAATTGATTAGGGAGCGGGTATGAACCCGCTCCCTAACCAAAACCCTCCCTAAAAGAATATGAATTCTTGAACGTGAATGTCGATTATTTGTCCATTACGAACAAAAATTAAAAAAAATATATTCCCGCCAAAATGTCTGTGTTCATCTATATTTCGAGTTGGCAAAGGAATCTTAATTCATTCAGCATTATACGACAAGCAAAAAAGGATGTGAATCATTAAAAAAAATTTAAAGCATTTTACTTCAATATAGAATTCTCGAGATGACCTCCAAGCGTGTCAGATCAGTAAGTAGATGGAAACTGCCTCGTACTACTTATTTTGAGTTTCCGTCATGAATCATCGTCATTATTACACTATCTTACATAATTTTTATACAACCATTAAGTCGTTTAGAAACAAACGGCCTGTAACTGTCAGAATTCCCGCCAAAACTGGTTGTACTTTTGGTTCCGTGCCCGAAGAGTACTTATTACGAATCCAAAAAAATTATAAAAATTATTTGTAACTTCCTTAAATATGATGGATTTCTAGACAATTTACATTTGGACACAAGCAAAGGAATCAAAACATACATCAAAAAAAAAAATTTTTTTCACAAAATTATTTTTAATTTACTTATAATAATTTCGGGTAACAATTTTTATTTACTATATACGTACTTCCCGTTACACATACTATAATCTTATACGGCTTGCATTCAATTAAATGGCAATTGTAAACATATTAATTGCTATTGAGGAAATACCTATACTTGTAAAGTGAATTAATTAAATTGGAAACACTAAGGAAATCCTTTGAATATTTTTCTATTGGTATTTACACGTGCAGGAAAATATTATCATAAATCTTAGTATAAATGATTTTTCTGTTAGTTCGCATCTCCCAAACTGCTGAACGGATTTTGATGTAGTTTTTGCAGGTGGACAGAGTGTAATTGGGAGCGTAATATAACCTTTGTTTCATTAAAGTCGGGTATCGGAATATTATTTTTAAATATTTACAACGTACTTGTAGGCGTCGCGGCAGACCAAAGAAGAGATGGCGGGATGAACTGGATTCATTTAAAAATAACTGGTTCACGATAGCGCAGGGTCGTGATTCATGCAAGGATCTTGGGGAGGCCTTTGCCCAACATTGGGGCATTATAGGCTGATACAACGTACTTTAAAACTTGACTTGGACTGCTTCGGTGGTGTAGTTGTACTGCATGCGCGGTACGGAAGCGCTCTGAGGTCCTAGGTTCGAATCTTGGGTCGGCCAAAGTGGGTTTTCTGCTCAATAACAGCCGGAGTCTGCAATTTGTGCTCGATATGGCGATAGGCTCGCCCCAATCATGGGACGGAACACACTTAGCGTGGGTGCCCTGGTTGTGCCTCTGCATACCCCTTCGGGAATAAATGCGTGATGTTGTGTGTACATTAAAACTTTGGTCAGAATACTACGCGGATGATTTCTATATGGAAGTTGTAATCAGATAACTATATATAAATGCGTTGGCATATCGTTATAGATATTTCTATAGCCACCAGCCTGTGCCTCAGGAAATAATAAAAACTTTCATGGCTATGTTTGATGAAGCGTTTTTTTTTCGCGGGAAAAAAACGCATTGTCGCTACCATCACTTGGGGGGGGGGGGGGGAGGGGTCGGTGGAATGGTTATGTTAAATTCACCGGTCTTACGGCCCAATGTCGACTCGTGAGTACAGCACCCGAGCGAGCATTGAACCGAGTCCCTAACCCCTGTATATGCTCTATACCAGCATACCAACAAAAACCATTTTGGCGCATACGAGATAGCCCCTGATCGATGAAGACCGTCTAAAATATATTAGGTAACTAACTGGCCCTTTATTATGAATTGTAAAAGCATAAGTAACAGCTAAAGTAAAGGCCATAAAAGTCGCCAAACGTCGCTAGACTTAAATCTCAATTTATAAAAAACGTTGAACGAAAACACAATCTCGTGCATATTTTTTCCTTATTACGAATAACTGGTTTTTAACTGTATGCTTAGAAACCGGTATGTTTTGATGTTGCAAGTTCAAGCTCGAAGATATGAGAAGTGGTAATGGTGGTAGGTCTCTCATACGTGAGAGTCCTGGGTAGGTACCACCGCAATGTCTATTTCTGTCAAGCAGTGTGTAGTCTGTTGTGTTCCGGTTTGAAGGTTAGCCAGTGTAACTACTGGACATAAGACTTAACATGGCTCAGGCGAGCGCAGTGGAATACCAAACAATACTTTGTAATTCAAGGTGGTGTTTCTACTGTTTATGGGCGGTCGTGTTACTATTAGGCGAACGGCAAGCTCGTCTCATCATTCAAATCAATAAAAAAAGGGATAATCGATCTCAGCTTTGAGTAGAATCTTAAGTAGACGTTTAGGATTATCTGAGCTGTTATTTAAGCGTCTGTTTTCAACTGAGTCGGCGCCGTGACGTATATTCTGTAGACACGAACGTCCATTTAACTATTAGTACAAATTTGAACTAAAATGGCAACAAAAACGTCACTGTTATAACCTATTTATTCAGATGAACAACAAATACTCTACTTTAATGTTGAATAATAAATTATGACCCGCCCGCTCGTTTCATTCCTAGTTATTTTAAATCCATCCAAAGGTTGTCTGGAAGAAATCGCAGATAGCGATAAGACCGCCATTTGTACTTCCTGTTGTTTCATTATAATCTATGTTGTATATTTATTTTTCCCTACGGTGTTGATGTACAATAAAGTGTTTAAATAAATAAATAAATACTCTTACTTATTTGACTAATATTTTTTATTCAAATCCAAGTTATCCAAATTAAAATACCCCCTTTTTTATAAGCGCACGAATTACAACATTGCATCTGATGGTAAGTGGAGAGAGCCCAATAGAATCCAGACGAGAGATGATTACTCCTCGACGGCACAATAGGGCTACGTTTGATTTTGTTCATTATTCTATATGTAATGGTTAATACTGTTAAGACTGCCTCGGTGGCGTAGTTGTATTGCACGTCCGGTACAATAGCGCTCTGAGGTCCTGGGTTCGAATCCCGGGTCGGGCAAAATGATATTTGGGTTTTTCTGCTCAGTATCAGCCCGGAGTCTGGAATTTGTGCCCGATATGGCGATAGGCTCGCCCCCTGCCACATCATGGGACGGAACATATTTGGCGAAAAGTGGGTGCCCTAGTTGCGCCTCTGCATACCCCTTCGGGGATAAATGCGTGATGTTATGTATGTATGTATGTAATGGTTAATAACACGAAAATGAAGCACTCCTGCGAAAATTGCATAAAAATTGTTTAAAAAATTAGCTAGTAATTCATATTTCGAATATTGTAACGTGCAGAAGTGGGCGCGTTGTGGGGATATCGCTTCATTCCTTTCTTTCGCACGCGTCGTAATTCCCGATGACGTCAAATGTGGGTATTTCGTCTCTTTTCTGTTTCTTGTTAATTACCCCTTCCACTGACATTCAAAGACTTATAACTTGTTGATTTTTTACCGGATATTAATAATTCCTTTTGTTATAATTTATATAACGTAAATATTTGATAATGGTAAATAACAAAAATGAGTCCGGCACCCTATTATGCCTGTTGGAGCCGGATATACACAGGCTGATCGGAACGTGACTCCTGTGGGTTACTACGGCGGGTTTTAACATCTTGTGTACAGTCGCTATCCGAGCGGATATAATATACCACCAGCAGGCTGTTAATGACGCATTTATTGCATATATGCATTTCATTGTGCACTCGGTGTGTTGCCGTTCAGAAACTAAAGTACAAACTCCATTACTATAAAAGAGATTTATGATAATTTTGAACGTACGAGATGAATGATTGCTATATAATATGTACAGAGATGGATTAAGACAAAGTATAACTATTTACTATTTACAGTATTTTATTAATGGAACGGACTGCCGCGACGAATGTCCGCAGGTTCAAAATCCAAGGGCACACACCTCTGACTTTTCTAAAAAATCATGTGTGTATTCTTTGTGAATTTATCGTTGTCTTTAACGGTGAAGGAAAACATCGTGAGGAAACCTGCACATCTGAGAAGTTCTCTATAGGAATTTCGAAGGTGTGTGAAGTCTACCAATCCGCACTACAGCGTGGTGGACTAAGGCCTAATCCCTCTCAGTAGTAGAGGAGGCCCGTGCTCAGCAGTGGGCAAGTATATAATACAGGGCTGATATTATTATTAATGAAATAATTAATATTAATGTAAAATGTTATACATTATTTAGATTCCGTCAATATTAACTCTACCAACAGTTCGGAAAGCAGTTCTCGACAGAGAACGGGCAAGAAACTGGTGTAGCTTTTTTCAAAATTAGTTTAAGTTCCGAATTACTGTGCATGATACAAGAGAGAAGAGAAGAGAAAAAGAAAAGAGAGTATACAATTAGTTTTTTCTTATTATTGTTTAGATCAGTTTAATATACGCGCAAAATGTGTAATAAATATTTTATTATATTATAAAGTCGTAAGTTTTGTGACGTTACAACTTACATAGCAAAATCTTTAATTTTTTAATTTTAAAACTCATCACATTGATTGTAAACAAAAAACCTCAAAATATATTCTATATGTCAAATGTAAAACATATGACGTCACACCAAGGGGATCTCGCAAATATGACGACATCTGACAAGGATGCAGAGTTAAAAAAATAATGAAATTAGTATGAGGTAATTTTTGTATGGTGTCTCGCAATTATGACCACGTATGACAAGGACGGATGGCGGGGTCAAAAAATCACGATGTATTTTTAGATGGGCCCCACCGGCCCCCACTAAGTCCGTCCCTGGCGCGTATGAGGAACAAATGTAGTTTAGATTGGCTTTAATAATGTTATATAACGCAACTCAGATGCCGTGGGAAGGCGTTCAATTGATTTTGTCACGCGTTTCGCTTAACATCACGGACTTAGGTTTGAGGAGTAAGACTTGATTGTTTTTAAAGGTTTGTTAATGTACAGTCAGCCTCAAAAGTGTGCATGTTAATTTTAATGAAAAAAATATTTGTGTGAAGTAGTTCAGATTTTTTTTTGTGATAAAAAAATTATAAGAACACTATAGTAGGCGATTTGAAATTTTGAATTAATAAAGCTACTTACGATAGGCGGAAATTGCACCCACTTTTCGCCAAGTGTGTTCTGTCCCATGATGTGATAGGAGGCGAGCCTGTCGCCATATCGGGCATCCAGACTCCGGGCTGTTACTGAGCAGAAAAGCCAAATATCACTACCCTATCCGGGATTCGAACCCATGAACACAGAGCGTTGTACCGCACATGCAGTACGACTACGCCACTGAGATAATCTCGGCAGTTTTGTAATTTATGTAAAATCGAAATATCATTAGAACGATTTGCAGATAACATTATATTAGTACTTATATACAGTCATTTTGACATTGCGTTACTAAATGAAACCACATACTTATCTACTTGGATATAACACTTTATAATGAGTTACTTGAGCCGTAGATGTAAAATAAAAAACGTGTAAGTTTCGAACAAAATAAATATTATTAAAAAGTAATTTTAATTTACGCGCCCTAATGCCACTACTAATACTCTAAGAGAATTCGTCGAAACAACATCATACTTTCAATCAGAAATACACTCACACGCCATATTCGCTTTAACTACATAATGATCAAACAATCCGAAAACAAAACCAGGATTTTTGGTGAATATTTGTTATTAATGGATGATTATTGGCACAATGTCAGGTAAAGACTAATATGTGGTGACATTTAGTAACGCAATATCAAAATGATCCTGTATACTGACGGAAACACTCTTCATCACTGGCAGTGATCTAGTAGATGGATCAAGAGATCTATAGTTTTTTTTCCCAAATGATCCGAGTTGGTATATTTAATTATCGAAATGGCTGTAAAATTAGGCAGTAAGATTAGCTATTTGATTCGTAATTTGTCCCCCCCTAGACATCTAGTTTTTTTTTTTGACAAATGACTCGACAACAGTGACGTTTTTTAATTATCTGTGTATGGAGGAACAGTGTCGCTACCAATGACGTTTTACAAATAGACGCGTCATACACTAACAAAATGGCACATAAAAACGGCGCAGTATTTGCTATAGTCACGTACCTATACATATAATTACAAATTGGCTCGAAGAAGGAATAAAAAGATGCAGCATACATTCGTTAGAAAAGGATATATATACATCGACAGTTACTTAACGTTAGTGCCGCACGCTCATTGGCCGTCAAGTCGGGCAATTACCTTACTTTCGTCTTGCCAGTATTGAGCTCGGACAACGTATCTATGAAATGAAATGAAATGATTTATTTGAATCTCTAAAATGTTATACATTATTTAGATTCCGTCAATATTAACTCTACCACCAGTTGGGAAAACAGTTTTCACCAGAGAAGAACGGGCAAGAAACTCTGGTGTTTCTCTTTTCAATCAGTTTAGGGTAAAGACTACAGTACATGATAAAGTAAGAAGAAAAAAAAATAAAAAAAAGTTTAGAGCAGTTCATTTATAGGCTCGTGAAATAAGGAATAAATTAATTTAATTTTTTTATATGACTGCACAACCCTCTCAGGAATCATGTAATAAAAACATCTTAGGTGTTGTGTACTTTGTTAGTGGCGGACATCTATAGTTGATCTGCATCGTTTCGTAACTCGGGTGTTCACGTAATGTCAACTTTCTTTTGTTAGTGTAGAAGCTGATAGACGGGAAATGCTGTGATAACGTTTACATTGCCTTCAAATAGAAATTGCTGTTTATAATATTAGCCTTGTATTATATGTACTATACTGTCGTACTGCACGAGCCTCCTCTACTGAGAGATTAGGCCGTAGTCCACCACGCTGTAGTGCGGGCAGACTTCACACTTCCTCGAAATTCGTATAGAGAACTCAGGTATGTAGGTTTCCTCACGATGTTCTCCTTCACCGTTAAAGCAAGCGATAATTCACAAATATACACAATGGAAGCGTCGATAGCCTAGTTGGGTATGGAACGGACTGCTGAAGCGAATGTCCGCAGGTTCAAATCCCATCACACATCTGACTTTTCTAAGATCATGTGTGTATTCTTTGTGAATTATCGCTTGCTTTAACGGTGAAGGAAAACATCGTGAGGAAACCTGCATACCTGAGAAGTTCCCTATAGGAATTTTGAGGGTGTGTGAAGTCTACCAATCCGCACTAGGCTAGCGTGGTGGACTAAGGCCTAATCCCTCAGTATTTTGAGGGTATATAAAGTCAACCAATCCATACTAGGCTAGCGTGGTGGACTAAGATCTAATCCCTCTCAGTAGAGGAGGCCTGTGCAGTGATATTATGAACATAATATAAAAAGGGCGTGTCCTTGGGTTTTGAACATGCGAACATTCGTCTCCAATTCGTTCAACTAACAACTAAGCTGTAGCCTAATAGATTAAAATTCTTGATACGCTCGACTGGTAACAATAAATACGACTTATGCAACAACTGTGAGAAACATCTTTTCATTCAAAAGAATTCTTTTATACTTTCTTTCATTGTTACATTATAAAAGGTTTTTTAATTTTGTATCGTTTTATTCGAGACGAATTCTTTGTGAAGAACTTCATTGTAGTATACTAAATTGTTATGTAGGTATACAAATAGTTCTAAGGTTATAAAGAGCGGACATTAGATTGTCATACAAAAAATTTGCGCTTATGTGGTAGTTACTCAATCTACTGAGAAATAGCACACCAAACATTCTTCATATTTTTTGGTATCGTCATTTGCACGTTTTTAATGCGCATATTAGCGTATTTTTGTTAATGTTAGTTTAGTATTAATATCTAAGGACTTCTCTGTAAAAGTAGTCTTTTTTTTTTATTTATTTTGACGCTGTGACGTCTCACAGACATTTCAAACAAGACTTCTTAACAATTGGTTATAACTTTTAGAGCACAAATTTGCACACACTTTTGCACTATAATATCTCCTGCGTGATCTCTGTTAAGATAGGCCGCCGTGGCCGAAATTCGGCTAGGAGTTTCATACTCATGGCAATACACTGTTCTATTTGAACGTAGGGTTACAATAGGGGACCGGCCTATGCTTGATTTTGTACATTATTCTATATGTAATGGTTAATAATACGAAAAAGAAGCACTTCTGTGAAAACTGCATAAATATTGGTTAAAAAATGAGCGAGTAATTTATATTTAAAAATTGTAACGTGCAGAAGTGGCCGCGATGTGGGGATATCGCTTCATCTCTTTTTTTCGCACGCGTCGTAATTCCCGATGACGTCACATGTGGATATTTCGTCTCTTTTCTATTTCTTGTTAATTACCCCTTCCACCGAAATTCAAAGACTTATAACTTGTTGATTTTTTACCGGATTTTAATAATTCCTTCTGTGTTATAATTTATATTATGTAAATATTCGATAATAGTAAAGAACCAAAATGAGTCCGGTAGCCTATTAGGTTTTTTGTTGTATCTTATGTTGTATAATGATGACATAAGTGATTACATGATCATTTCATCAAGTACTACACATTCACACGCTTTTATTAACAAAAGGGTAGGTAGAATAGTGTACTCTATTTTATAAAATACTAGCTTTTGCTCGCAACTTCGACCACGTGAAAAAGTTTTCCGACTTACTCGATATGTATCGTTATATTATGACCAAATTACACAAAATCGCTATAAATTGTAGCCTATGTGTTATTCTGATGTATAACCCATATTACAGTAAAGTTTCATACAAATCCGTTCAGTGTTTTTTTCGTGAAAGAGGAACAAACATACATACATCCTCACAAGCTTTCGCATTTATATTAGTAGGACGTCTTCAAAGTTAAATAATAATAATATCAGCCCTGTATTATATACTTGCCCATTGCTGAGCACGGGCCTCCTCTACTACTGAGAGGGATTAGACCTTAGTTCAGCACGCTGGCCTAGTGCGGATTGGTAGACTTCACACACCTTCTAAATTCCTATAGAGAACTTCTCAGATGTGCAGGTTTCCTCACGATGTTTTCCTTCTCCGTTAAAGCGAACGATAAATTCACAAAGAATACACACATGATTTTTAGAAAAGTCAGAGGTGTGTGCCCTTGGTATTTGAACCTGCGGACATTCGTCTCGGCAGTCCGTTCCACACCCAACTAGGCTATCGCCGTAAAGTTAAACGCGTACACAAAATACAATGATAACAATTTCATAATTTACATTAAACAATATTTTGTCACTTTCAGTAATGTATAAAGAAAAATGAACAGTTAGGATCGAGCCACGGATTTAGGGCACCGATCTTACTTTAACGACGCACAATGATCCAACTCGATGAGTTCCTATCTTGAATCCTTTTATGTGTATCCAAAAGCAATCATGGCCTACTTGAATACTAAAGATGGCGCCTTGACTCCGCTCTAGCCGCATGCTCTGCTCTGATTGGTCCTGAATTTTAATTTTTATAACTTTTTTTAGATTAAAGTTAAAACGTAAGGTTTTTAACTTATAAAAAAATTTAACAAATCAAATAAAATTAATTTATGAATTTTAAAAGTAATTATAATATAAACAAATCATATTGTGCGTTAATAATAAATAATAATAATATCAGCCCTGTATTATATACTGTCCCACTGCTGAGCACGGGCCTCCTCTACTACTGAGATGGGTTAGGCCGTAGTCCACCACGCTGGCCTAGTGCGGATTGGTAGACTTCACATACTTCGAAATTCCTATAGAGAACTTCTCAGATGCGCAGGTTTCCTCACGATGTTTTCCTTCACCGTTAAAGCGAACGATAAATTTACAAAGAATACACACATGATTTCAGAAAAGTCAGAGGTGTGTGCCCTTGGCATTTGAACCTGCGGACATTCGTCTTGGCAGTCCGTTCCACACCCAACTAGGCTATCGCCGCTTGGGTTGGCCTATTGTGCGTTATTAGGTGTAAAATTAATAAAATGATGAGAATTTATTAAGATGTCAGTTACAGCTGTGCAAATTGGCGCGAACCGACGCCATGTCGCTGCGTTTGACGTCTTAGTAAACAATGACGCGATAATTGGAATATTATCACGTTTAGTGATTGAACGAATAAAACATAAACAAATATTTACACGTACTTTTAAGATCTCTATTATAGTGTGGATGATCTAATCAAAATAATTATAAAAAAAATATTTTTTTGCTTTGAATGACGAGACAAGCTTGCCGTTTGTCTGTTGGTAAGCGATGCAACCATAAACAGTAGAAACACCAACACCTTGAATTACAAAGTGTTTGGTATTCCACTGCGCTCGCCATCCTGAGACATGAGATGTTAAGTCTTATGTCCAGTAGTTACACTGGCTACAATGTCCAAACCTACAACAGTGACTACACACTGCTGCTTGACAGAAATAGGCATTGCGGTGGTACCTACCCAGGACTCTCACATATGAGAGCCCACAGTGTGTATGTGTTTTAATTTTTTGATACAAATATGGTACGTATTGTTCAGTTTTTGTCGTTGAATGGTGTTTGAAATCGTGATATGATATTTGAGGTCTTACTGAACCTATAGTGTAGACTTTAGTAATGACAAACGTGAGAAAATATGTATAGCAAAAGGCTATAAAATGAAATCATAGATCAATGCTTCTATGTTAAGTTCTTGAAACAATCTTAAAAAAGTTATATACATGATATAAATTATAGATGTATAAGTTCACGCCCTTTTATGGCTAAGAGGTAGGTAGAGTAGCATTCCACAACACACCCACATTTCGCCGAGTTTGCACCTGTCTTATGATAGAAATCATAAAAATACATATTCGGAATTCAAATTGCTACTTAAAATAAGTAACATAATAATTTAATTTTGGAATTCAAACTTCAACTGGATATTAATTATATAAAAAAACAGATTCGAAATTTAAATTGGAATTAAAAATGTCACGAAACAATCCAAATGCGCCTTGCCAGAAAAAAAAAGAAAACAATCCAAATTCGGAATTCAAATCGCAACTGGAAATTAACCAGTATCAGATTCTAAATTCAAATAGCAACAAATATCACGAATAGTAAAGAAACTACACATTGTTCGAATCACTTTCACTGCCAAATGACGTCACGAGATGAGGCAGCGTAACGGCATTATGCAATACGGAATAGCCTTTGCACGTTGTCATGTCAATTCGATCCGATGACCGGCATTGCATTGTTACGAATTGGTTGGAATTTTATTGATGCTTTTTTTTTATTCTTTTTGCAATGTTGAGACATTAGTAGGTTTTTGTATGTGTAATAGTATTCAGGGTATAAGTCATTGATATAGAATATTTTCGGGAGTAAAAGTACAGTCAGCTACAAAAGCAATTGCACGAATTCAAATCTTCAAATCTTCTTCAAAAAATCTATTTTATATTATTATTCTGAAAAATATTGGTAAGAAAACAAAAAAAAATATGTGAAGTTTTGTATTTATTCAACTATTATGTGAGTGACTGTACTTAACTTGAATCTCTATTAAGATTCATAATGTACTGCCTTTTCCGGCGGCTCCGCCTGCGTGAAGTTTTTCTGGGATAAAAATACCGCATTATATTTTTCCGGGATAAAAAGCCTATAACACTCAAGAGTAATGTAGCTTCCTATTTGTGAAAGAATTATCAAAATCGGTTCAGTAGTTCCAAAGATTAGCCGCTACAAACAAACGAACATTTCATTTATACAATTACTACATTTCTCGCAGTTAGATTTTGTCATCACAAGTTTCCATGTGAATACAAGATATGGGAGACAATAAAGGAATTTGATATAAAAAATATTTCACACAGTTCCGATGGTGGTGAAACGATTTCGGCACTTCCAACAATAGGTTTCGGATTTAGTAATCGACCTTCTTTTGAACACGGGAATTACCTTTGGTACATTGCAAGGGCGTCGCGAGGGTGGGAAAGGAGGGGCAGCTCCCCCCCTAGAGAATCTAAAAAAGTGCGAAACCGAAAAATGTTTTTTTATTTAAATACTGCTGTTTTAAGACAGCGCTAAACCACACACTGCACAACAGACGGCCGCTAAACTAGGGGGGCTGCAATAAGAACCAAAGGCGACGCCAAGGGGGTAGGGAGGGGCAAGTGCCCTCCCCCCAACTAGATATTCAAAAAAAGTTGCCAAATGTAAAGCAACCAAAGTCCTAAGTCTTTGACTTGCTTGATTATTGCCGGACGTCGAAACTCGAATGAATTCACTCAATTCCATTCCTAATATTCCGTACGCTCAATAAGCTATGCTCTTGATTGTTAAAGCGGGAGAGGGGGAGTGGTGGAGGAACATGTGCTCTCGACTTTACTTACCTACATTTATTTATTACTTTATTGAATACCAGAGCCAGAAATCATGGAACAAGAAAAGATAAAGTACAAATGGCGGTTTTATCACACAAGGCAATCTCTTACAGAGAACCATGGGATGGATATAAGAGAAAACGGAATTATAAGCGCTACAATTCGTTCTTTTCTCGTTCTGCATATCAACTTGCTCCCGCTGGGCCATCGGCTGGTGACGCTCTTGATTGCGTGCGTTGGGACGCTATTTGTACAAAACACTACTAGAAAAGCCACAGGAAAGCGAAATTTGTTAGTGGTCGCAGGTCTCTCATATGTGAGAGTCCGCCTGGGTATGTACCACCGCCATGTTTATTTCTGTCAAGCAACAGTGTGTAGTCACTGTTTCGCTTTGAAGGACATTGTAGCCAGTGTAACTACTGGACATAATAACTAACATCTCATGTCTCAGGCGAGCGCAGTGGAATACCAAACAATACTTTGTTATTCAAGGTGTTGGATGTTTCTACTGTTTATGGGCGGTCGTGTTACCATCAGGCGAACGGCAAACTCGTCTCGTCATTCAAAGCAATAAAAAATACGCAATTTCGTTGACTTGATATTCCAGTTGTATTAGTTTAAAAACCAAATATCTAAAGCGATTTGAAAAAAGTCTATGGGACTAATTTAAAAGTGTGTTCTTTGAAATTAAGAAAATAATTTTCGAAATCAGTTAATAAATCACGGACGAGGTTGTAAATAATGACACGTCAAATTAGGAACCTTCTTTTCGAAGTCGGTTAATCAAAGCGGTATTCTTTCTAATTCTGAACTAAATAAGTCACAAGAGATTTATTGGTTTCGGTGATATTTAGCATAATCAGTAGAAATCAATGTCAATGGCGTGTTATTGATTATACGGAGATGCCGTCACGGTCACTGGTTCGAAGTTAAGGTTAAGATAAAAAAAAGTAATTTAAATACTCATCCAATAGGGTATTTGACTATTTGATTTTGTGAATTGTTTAATATGTAACAGCAATTAGTACAAAAAAGAAATCCTGTGAATAAAGCATTAAAATTCAATAAGGAATGAAGCTGTAATTCATATTTCAAATATTGTTATGTATGGAGTGGGGATATCGCTCCATCTCTTTCTTACGCACGCAGCGTAATGCCCGCTGACGTCACATGTGAGTATTTCGACTCTTTTCTGTTTGATACTCACCTCTACTACCTAATTTCAATAGCTTATATGGAATTTTCAACAGATTTCAATGATTTCTTCAGTTTTAGAATTTATACGACGTACATAGTTTATAAAAGTTATTAATAAAAAAGTCAAATACACTATTGAGAAACTGCTCTTTTTTTAAGTCGGTTAATAAATGAAACAACATCAGGGGTGAAAGGTCCATATGCCCTGATTACTGATACACTTTATATAATAATAATAATATCAGCCCTGTATTATATATTGTCCCACTGCTGAGCACGGGCCTCCTCTACTACTGAGAGGGATTAGGCCTTAGTCCACCACGCTGTAGTGCGGGTAGACTTCACACATCTTCGAAATTTCTATAGAGAACTTCTCAGATGTGCAGGTTTCCTCACGATGTTTTCCTTCACACTTTATATAGGATTTATTTAAAATCTAATTATTATTAGAACGATTTGCAAACTGCATTCATGCATAGTACATTATTGTATAGCGTTCCTTTTCGGAAACTTTAAATTCGCCACTAAGCAATTATAAAATGAAAATATAAATATCAAAATTGATAATTATATTTTCACATAACTTAAAACGTTCATACTGCAACTAGGCATTTTGCAGATGAGATTTTGTTTTTGTTCATTTGTACCCATTCTCTATTATAAATTTTAATAAAATTGTCATCGCAAGATGGCGGCGGAACGCGAACGTTTGAATTAACGGTTGGACGATTCTCAGCTATTTCACGGTATTCATTTCTACGTTACCTATTTTTATTATTAAAAGCAGCATCTTTCTTTACTCACAATGTTAGATTTATGATAGACTAGCGTTTGCTCGCGGCTTCGTCCGCGTGAAGGAGTTTTCCGAGATTTTGCCAACTTGATATGTATCGTTATATTATGACCAAATTACACAAAATCGTTGTCAATTGTAGCCTATGTGTTATTCTGATGTATTAACAATATTACTGTAAAGTTTAATCAAATCGGTTCAGTAGTTTTTTCGTGAAAGAGGAACAAACATACATCCATCCCCACAAACTCTCGCATTTATAATATTTGTAGAATAAATTTTAATTGTTGCCAGTTATAATGTGTAACACTCTGTTGATTGACAATCAGTTTTTTATTTACTGGCAATACTCTCTATCTGGTTCGCCTCTACGCCGTGCGCACGTATGTCAATTATCGTTATGATTTGTAAATAAATGTTATTTAACAAATTAAATAACACGGGAGACGCAGCGTAGGCAGGCCCCCCACGAGATGAACCGACGACCTGGTGAGGGTCTGAGTCCGATGGATGAAGGCGGCAGAACTGGTCCCTGTGGCGCTCAATGGGGGAGGCCTATGTCCAGCAGTGGACGATTCCCGGCTGAAATGATGATGAATAAATTGTATTATATGGTGGATGGGCTCAATGTAATAGTTTCCAGAGCCGTAATAAATAAAAAGGTTATCATCAATTACCGGCTAATTAATATTTCGCCCTATAACAACACACAAGTTTAAAACCCGCCATAGTGGCCCACGCGTCGCGTTTCGGGATCAGTCTGTATATATCAGGTTCCAACAGGCATAACAGGGAACCGGCTATGTTTGTTTGTTCATTATTCTATATGTAATGGTTAATAATACGAAAAAAGCACTCCTGCGAAAACTGCATAAATATTAGTTAAAAAATGGGCTAGTAATTCATATTTCACATATTGTAACGTGCAGAAGTGAGCGCGTGTGGGGATATCGCTTCATCTCTTTCTTTCGCACGCGTCGTAATTCCCGATGACGTCACATGTGGGTATTTCGTCTCTTTTCTGTTTCTTAATTACCTCTTCCACCGACATTCAAAGACTTATAACTTGTTGATTTTTTACCGGATTTTGATAATTCCTTCTGTTATAATTTATATAGCGTAAATATTTGATAATAGTAAAGAATCAAAATGTACCCTATTGTGTCGACTGAGGGATCATCTCTCGTCAGTCGACATTCTATTGGATCTCACTCCTTACCATCAGGTGCAGTGGCGTCACTTTGTCGTGCTCATAAGTATAAATATGCAACGTGTAGGCAGCTGAAGGGTCGGTTCATAAATGAAGTCAAATACATATATAGCAGTAATAGAATTGATTGTCCTTGACACACAATAGCACGATGTGATAGGACAGAGTTCAGTCTTCAATGATGGTATACAAGTCTAGGGTTTAACTAGGGCTGCCTTCGCCTAAATTGCCGACGTGGCAAAAATCCCGGACATTTGAGCTTTTTCCCGGATACGTCTGAAAAAATTTTTTTTCAAACAAAAATAAAATTAAAATGTTTATTCATTTATACAGTTTTTTTTTTACGAAGATTTATTTCAATTTATCGGTTATCTATTGAAAAAAATGAATTTGCCCTGACCACAAAAGTGACAAGGACAAAGAACTTAGAAACCCCTGCCTGACGATCCCCGGACGCCCTTCAAACTAGGACAAATCTGGAAAATTCCAGACGGATAGCAGCCCTAGGTTTTTTTTATCAAATGATTACTTATTTAAAAAGATTTCCTAATAAAAAGGTTTAACTAAGGGCCTATTTATAATGTTTCTATCGGCCCTAACAAACAACCTTGAGCATTCATTCACTGTTCACGAGTTACGGGAACAGTAGAAACCGGTTATAACGACTACGGTTGTAGTGAAACATCGGTTATTTACTACTAATAAGGTGTCTTTAAATAAACGCTTATAATAAACGTATCGTTTATAACGACTATCGGATATAGCGGCTAGATTCGGAAATCCCTTGGTTTTTTTTTCCCTTTGAATGAGAAGATGAGCTTGCCTTTCGCCTGATGGTAAGCGATACGACCGATAAACAGAAGATACACCAACACCTTGAATTACAAAGTATTGTTTGGTATTCCACTGCGCTCGTCCTGAGACATGAGATGTTAAGTCTCATTATGTCCAGTAGTTACACTGGCTGCAATGGCCGTTAAAACGAAACATAACAGTGACTACACACTGCTGCTTGACAGAAATAGACATTGCGGTGGTACCTACCCAGGCGGACTCTCACATATGAGAGACCTACCACCAGTAAAATTTATATTTGCGTCGACCTCAATGAGGTTAGGACTCTATATCGTTTAGTAATTTGAATGGTACACTCTGATTGCTATAATAATGACAGGCTCATTAGCATGCAACAATTTGTGCTATTGTAATGTAATTATTTGCCAATTACGAGTTAGTTCTTTATCAATGGTCGACCATCCGTGTATAAGGCGCTGCGTAGACGGTTTTGTGCGATACAATGCAGTAACAATATATTTATTTCTGTTACATATAGGTGTGAACAATGACGTTTTTTAAATAGACGCGTCGTAGACTAACAAAATAGGGGACCGTCCTGTGTTTGATTTTGTACATTATTCTATATGTAATGGTTAATAATACGAAAAAGAAACCCTCGTGCGAAAACTGCATTAAAATTGGTTGAAAAATGAGCCAGTAATTCATATTTCAAATATTACTATGTGCCGAAATGGGCGCGAAGTGTGGATATCGCTTCATCTCTTTCTTTCGCACGCGTCGTAATGCCCGATGACGTCACACGTGGGTATTGCGCCTCTTTTCTGTTTCTTGTTACCCCTTGTACCGAAAATGAAAGACTTATAACTTGTTGATTTTTTACCGGATTTAAATAATTCTTTCTGTGTTATAATTTATATAACGTAAATATTTGATAATAATAAAGAACAAAAATGAGTCCGGTCCCCTATTGCACATAAAAACAGCGCACTATTTACTACAGTCACAGCCACGAGCATCTAACTCGTGTCATACGTAAAGGTATTTTTCTGCAAAATACAGTTACATATGCACTTCGCAATCCACGCACCGAATGTTAATGACCTCTAATTTTTTTCCGAGATATCCTCAAGTACAGTCCGTCGCAAAAGATTATCTTACTAATATATAAGCGGCGATAGCCTAGTTGGGTGTGGAACGGACTGCTGAGACGAATGTCCGCAGGTTCAAATGCCAAGGGCACACACCTCTGACTTTTCTAAAATCATGTGTGTATTCTTTGTGAATTTATCGTTCGCTTTAACGGTGAAGGAAAACATCGTGAGGAAACCTGCATCTGAGAAGTTCTCTATAGGAATTTCGAAGGTGTGTGAAGTCTACCAATCCGCACTAGGCCAGCGTGGTGGACTAAGGTCTAACCCCCCACCCCTCTCAGTAGTAGAGGAGGCCCGTGCTCAGCAGTGGGCAAGTATATAATACAGGGCTGATATTATTATTATTATTATATAAAAACATAATAAAATTGCAATCGCCGATTTCAATAAGCGAATTCAATAGCTCTTCATAAGTGCAACTTTGTTCGCCTACGTGATAAAGTATTTTTTTATTGGGCACACATTCCAGACTCCGGGTTGATACTAAAAAACCTTTATAAAACTGCAGGGATGCCTACAAAAAAAATAACAAATACTGTAAAATGATTTCTTATGTTTACGCGAATGTTAGAGATTAAAATTAAATTGTTTTTCGGATTTTATTCGCGGAAGACTGCAGCCTTCGTGGTCACGGGGGGGACTGACTAAAACCGCTGTACAATCCGAATAATAGTTTAATTTTAAAATACTGTGAAACCCATATCTCTGAGTGTACACGTATTGAAACCTGTTTATCCGTCGACCTCCGCAATTTACTTGAATTGCATCCGTGATCTTAAAGTAAGTATGAAGTCTAAATATATCTGTCATCAAGTCTTGTCCTTTAATATTTATTTGAGATTGTTTTATTATCTTTGGGCTAGTGGCATCGATATATGTACTACGTACTAGATTTGTCGTTCCGAACATTCACTGTGTTCAACTGAAGTGAACTGCAATCCATTCAAACTGACTGGTATGCTCAATATTGACAGCTTGTGGTTGTGTACGGAGCGCTCATGATATAAGAACTCGTCTAGTAAACCTGGATTTGAATAAAAAATATTAGGCAAATAAGTAGAATTATTTGTTGGTCAAGTGAATAAATAGGTTATAACAGTGACGCTTTGGTTGCAATTTTAGTTCAGATTTTGAACAAATAGTTTATATAGACGTTCGTGTCTAGAATATACGTCAATGGCTAGTGGCATCGATCGTAGATTTTTGGATAAGGATGTTTTATCCAAGTTCAAAATTAAGAGGTTATCATGTAAATTCGGCGTATTTTTATGTTTTTTATTGTTTGATTGACGAGACAAGTTTACCGTTCGCCTGATGGTAAGCGATACGATTCATAAACAGAAGAAACATCAACACCTTGAATTACAAGGTATTGTTTGGTATTCCACCGCGCTCGCCATCTTGAGACAAAATGTTAAGTCTTATTGTGTCCAGTTAACTACTACAATATCCAACCGGAACACAACAGTGACTACACACTGCTGACAGAAAGACATTGCGGTGGTACCTACCCAGGACTCTCACATATGAGAGACCTACCAGTAGTAAATGTGACCGATTTTAGTCTATTCTATTGCGTTTTTTTTTTGTTTTCATCTTAAATTGTGTATTTCATTCTTGTTAAACCGTTATTGTATGTTCAAAAATAACGATTCACGGACATCGCTTTGCATTTGAATACCATGTTTTATTCATGAGTTTTAATTATTCAAATTGTTTGTAAAGATCTCAAATATGTTGCAAATAAAGAAGTTTAGATTAGTAAGAAAACTTGCACAAGTTATCTCCAAAGCGATTTTTATCGTGCAAAAACGACTAGTTGACTTTTGCAAATGAAGTACATAAGATTTGCAGTATTCATATTCTGCTTTTCAAACTTTATATTGTCAGAATTATCATATAAACGATACAGCCAAACAAAATAAATTGGATTGACTTGCGATATATAATATGTACTAATTCATAACTTCTACCAATAACATTTATTGTATAATAACTTTCTATAAGTGGAAACTTTATTGATTTGTATATTTAATTTGTTTTAATACGTTCAGTGCATAGTGACCTTACTGCAACTGGTAAGTGGAGTGGAGTCCAATAGAATGTCGACTGACGAGAGATGAAGACCCCTCAGTCGATACAATTATGCCTGTTGGAACTGGATATACACAGACTGATCTCGGAACGCGACACACGTGGGCCACTATGGCGGGTTTTAACACCTTGTGTGCGGTCGCTACCCGGGCGAATATAAAGTATATCCTGCCAGCATAGTATGTAAGCAAATCAAATTGTGTGAAGATAGGCTTCAATGTCAAAGCGTCCATAAAACCTAATTCCTACCGGCTTCCCTTTTAGGTTTATTTACGTTTGTTTTACTTTTTGTTTTCTTTTTTAAATACTTTGAATGACGAGACGAGCTTGCCGTTCACCTCGTGTTAAGCGATACGACCGCCCATAAACAGTATTCCACTACACTCGCCATCCTGAGACATGAGATGTTAAGTCTTATGTCCAGTAGTTACACTATTACAATGTTCAAACCGGAAAACAACAGTGACTACACACTGCTGCTTGACAGAAATAGACATTGCGGTGGTTAACCCAGGCGGACTCACACATATGAGGACCTACCCCCAGTATAACTAGACTAAGATATTTTTTTTTACCTCGTGCTACCTTTTGTCTAATCAAGCTTCGCCACTCATGGGCATATATAAACAGAGCGGCATGCTCTCTCAAAACACTACATAATTAAAACTTCGTTGTTAATGATTACGAGCTGGTGAAATTTAAGAGTTCGTTGACCGGCCATTTCGAATGCATTATTCATGAAGTGATCTCCGATGGTCGTGATGGATTTCTATTTCATTATCTTTCGATTAGCTAAGCGGCGATAGCCTAGTTGGGTGTGGAACGGTCTGCCAAGACGAATGTCCGCAGGTTCAAATCTCAAGGGCACACACCTCTGACTTCTCTATAAAATCATGTCTGTATTCTTTGTGAATTTATCGTTTGCTTTAACGGTGAAGGAAAACATCGTGAGGAAACCTGCACATCCGAGAAGTTCTCTATAGGAATTTCGAAGGTGTGTGAAGTCTACCAATCCGCACTAGGCCAGCGTGGTGGACTAAGGCCTAATCCCTCTCAGTAGTAGAGGAGGCCCGTGCTCAGCAGTGGGCAAGTATATAATACAGGGCTGATATTATTATTTTATTATTAGATTAGCTTTGCTTTGACTAGCTTTGAATTATTCTGGGATAATTAGCTTTCACCTGTGACTCCGTGAATAATTCCGGGATTAGCCTATATCATTCAGGAATAGCAGCTTCCTATTAGTGAAAAAAATAGCGAAATCGGTTCAGTAGTTCCTGAGATTAGCGCGTTCAAACTAACTCTTCTTTATGTATTAGCATATATAGGGGCGATAGTTTTGACAAAATTAGCAGTTGTAGTTATATAGATTTATTAATAGACACACCAAAGATTTATCACAGAAAAATACATATGAAAGATCCACGATATAAGGTACTTATTCTAGGTGAAATCTTTACAGTTGTATATGTCGTAGTGAAAACTCTTTACTTGGTTATTTTTTTACATGACCGGTAAAGTATCACCGGTCTATATTTATTTTCCAGACAGTTATTCAATTATTGAAACACTTCTTTACTTCACTAACAATTTACTGCATAGTAACACTAGCGGAATACACAATGTGCTCGGTTCGAGCGTCCAAATAAGACTCGTACAAAAACTTCTACAAGATTCTTGCTCGTCGTTGTTCGGCCGGTCCTTATATTGACAGCAGTAGACCTCCCTCCTCTTCTAATACTTCCTCGATGTAATGATAGATGGCGCCACTATCGCTCCGGAAATTCACCAATTCAACGAATAACGAGGTGCTGCGGCGACATATACAACACTTTGGCTAAATATATAAAAATGAATCCCTATTTCCCTTGGTCACGCCATCACGCGTGAACGGCTGGACCGATTTCACTATTTTTTTTTTGTTGTGTTTGTTATTGTCAGGAGAAGGTTCTTATGAAAGAAAAAATTCAAAAAATTGCGCGGAAAATTAGAAAATTTAAGAAAACTTAACGAAAATATTAATTTTATATAACTGTCAAATGTTTGAAATAAATGTCAGCGATTTACAGAATGCTCGCTGCAAATTCATAGTAAAGACGGGACGTCTGTCGGGTCAGCTAGTATTTATATATTAGTTCGTTCCATTATCGCCGTACTTTGTATAAGTTATCGCGATTCGAACCAGTGACCGTGACGGCATCTCCGTATAATTAATAACACGCCATTGACATTGATTTCTACTGATTATGCCAAATTTCACCAAAACCAATAAATCTCTTGTGACTTATTTAGATCAGAATTAGAAAGAATACCGTCTTTAAAATAGGAGGTTTCTCGGTTCGTCGTATTTTTGTGTTTGTTACTTTAGAACTGCATTCTTTCATTCATGTTGCATGTAATTTGTTATACTTAGCTTTAATTTTTTTTTTGTTAGATAATTTATTTTTATAAATACTTAGTTATAGAATATAGTTGTAAGTTATTATGTTATTATAGTTCCGCCAGTCGAATTGGGTGGAACCTGTAATGGCTGTGTGTTGATGTAAATAAATAAATAAATGATTAATAATAATAATAATATCAGCCCTGTATTATATACTTGCCCACTGCTGAGCACGGGCCTCCTCTACTACTGAGAGGGATTAGGCCTTAGTCCACCACGCTGGCCTAGTGCGGATTGGTAGACTTCACACACCTTCGAAATTCCTCTAGAGGAACTTCTCAGATGTGCAGGTTTCCTCACGATGTTTTCCTTCACCGTTAAAGCGAACGATAAATTCACAAAGAATACACACATGATTTTTTAGAAAAGTCAGAGGTGTGTGCCCTTGGGATTTGAACCTGCGGACGTTCGTCTCGGCAGACCGTTCCATACCCAACTAGGCTATCGTCGCTAATAAATGATTATTTACTGATTATATTCGTTCTACCGATAGCTAAACTTCACGGATAGGGTATTGTTTTCTACTTAATAATTATAGAAACACTAGCTTTTATATAGGCAGTCCCGCTACATATTTTCCGGGATAGAAAGTAGCCTATAACCTTCCCAGGGTCTTAAACTATCTCCATATCAAATTTCTTAAAAATCTGTTCAGTAGATTTCGAGAAAATCGATAACATACAAATAATAATGATTTTAACTTAAAATGAAACAGTTTTTCAGCTTTTATCACGGTTTTAATGTTTTAGTTTTCTCCCGACGTTTCGAAGACTTTGCAGCCTTCATGTTCACGGGAGGGACTGTAACGAAAAATAATTTAATGTTTAACATTCGCGTACACATAAGAGATCATTAAGTAATTTTAACTGTTTTTAATGTCAGTATCTTTTCTAAAATCATGTGTGTATTCTTTGTGAATTTATCGTTCGCTTTAACGGTGAAGGAAAACATGCACATATGAGAAGTTCTCTATAGGAATTTCGAAGGTGTGTGAAGTCTACCAATCCGCACTACAGCGTGGTGGACTACGGCCTAATCCCTCTCAGTAGTAGAGGAGGCCTGTGCCCAACAGTGAGACACTATATAATACAGGGCTGATATTATTAATGTCAGTGAAATAGTAGTAAATATTCCAGCTACTAGCTGAATGAAAAGCAATACTAAATTCCTGTCATGCATGAGAGAGTGGGCTGTCGAGCGTGCAAGTTGGCTCATCACGGCATTGGCATTGCGGTTTCTATTATTTCATGATAATAGGGTTCCATTCCTCTAAACCATTGATATCTAAAGCGGTCCAGGAAAATTCTCGATAGGAATTTCGAAGGTGTGTGAAGTCTACCAATCCGCACTAGGCCAGCGTGGTGGACTAAGGCTTAATCCTTCTCAGTAGTAGAGGAGGCCTGTGCTCAGCAGTGGGCAAGTATATAATACAAGGCATAATACAGGGCTGATATTATTATTATTATATACTATACTTCTTACTTTTACACAATATATTAAGAGTTCTTCCTTCAAGCGCTGCTCGATCACTAATGCTTCGAGGCCGACGCGTTCTCTATAATGTTAACTCGGCCGAAAACAAGTGGCGCCACAATCGAAGTTAATAAGTTTGTATCAATAATTATTTACTCAATACACTATCTGAATATTAAGCATTTATGTTTTTTAATACAAAATAAAGTATTACATGCAATGACGTTTTACAAATAGACGCGTCATACACTAACAAAATTGCACATAAAAACAGCGCAGTATTTACTATAGTCACAGCCCTAGTGGCTCGCGTTTATACGGCCCGAGTGTACCCGAGTATACCCGAATGAGCCCGAGCGTCGACCGCCCCGTCGCCATGACAGTCGAATAAAATGCATTTATTAGTTAAAAAATAAGTTAAATAGTGTATACCTATTACTAACGTATGCAATTAAACGTTTTTTTCATTCACAGTTGGAGTATAATTCGTACATCGTTCAAAAAACACAGGAAGGCACTTTATTTATAAAAATAAAAAAGTTAGTAAGCCGACTAGCGGCGACAGTGGTTGGAAGTTGACTAAGTGAATGTCGGGCAATTACCTTACTTTCGTCTTGCCAGTATTGAGCTCGGATAACGTATCTATGTAATAAAAACATCTTAGATTACATGTATAAAAAAAAATCTATTCGAACAGCATTATTGTCATTTGCTTACAGTAGTAAGGTGGAAGAGACTTTCCCGCTCTCACACTTACTATAACTCTTATAAGCCAGAATCAGCAGTGGCATTGTATGACACCGAGCAGTGAAGCTCGCCGAATCTCAGGGAAAACTAATTTGTCATCCCGCAACGAAATCAAACAGAAAGATAGGGAGTACTTGGAAATGTTAATTGTCCACTTCCATAGCAAAGCGGGAGACAAAATGAACTAAGGAGAAAAGTGTTGGCTTGACTTCACCTATCAATATAGGTATTTACCTATATGTGAAGTTGTATTTTTTATAGTTATATTTTTATATAGTTATAAGAGAGGTTACGTTGATAGGGGTCGTAAGGCACGGTGAAAAAGTAACTGTCCAGTCGCCCCCGAAGGCTGGGCGGTAGTGGTAAAGAACTTTCTCGGCGAAACAAAAATGGTCCAACGGAGCCAGCACAATGTTAACAATGGTCTATGGAAAAATAAAGGTTTGGCAACCTTTGATGTAGAGGTTATATTTGGAACTGTTTATTCTTTCCATAATAGGAAACTAATTACCTTCGAATGCTATAGGTTTTTGTAAAACAAATACATCCCGCCATCCGCGAAGGAGTAGGCAGAGGTGCAATCGAAGCATTCAGATTCCAGATACCGGGCTGATGGCAGAATAGCGCAAAATTATTGTCCGAACCGGGAATCGAACCTGCGACTTCAGAGTGGTTACCGCGCACGCAAAACTACGCCACCGAGACAGCCAAGTATACAATGTAACGATTTTGACGCAAGCAAAGGAAAACTTTGTAGGTTATTTTGTTTTATATTTCTAACAAATTTTCCTATTAGTAAAAATTTTCCTATTGTAAAACATAAGGAAATTTATGTTAATTCCTCCTATCTGAATACCAGCCATGCAGAAGATATTATAGTGCACAAGTGTGTGCAATACACTCACTCTGTTCTTTCTCATAGTCCGGTGAGACGACATGACCGGAGAGAGATCAGCAGGACCAACGGCTTTACGTACTTTAGGCACGGGGGTATCATCGCCAACTTCCTGACACCGAGCTGCGACTGAAAGATGAAAAAATTCAGTGTCTTTAATTTTGGCCCGAACCGAGTTTCGAACCCAGGATCTCAGCGCGGTAGTTGTATACGTACCGTGTGCAATGACAACTTCTACCGCAGTCAATAACCTAATGTATAATATAGTTTTTAAGAAGGAAAAACCCAGTCACAATGTTTTGGTTATTCAAACCCAGGAAAATAACGCGCAAACATCGATATATATGTACTACGTATTAGATCTGGCGTTCCGTACACTCATTGTGTTTGACTCAACTGTACTGCAATCCGTACATCTGACAGCATGATTAACAATGATAGCGTGTGGTTATGTGGGTGGTGCTCATAATAGAACTCGAGTGTAAGTAAACCTGGATGTGAATAAAAAATATTAGTCAAATAAGTATTTGTTGTTCAAGTGATTAAATAGGTTATAACAGTGACGTTTTGGTTGCCATTTTAGTTCACATTTTGAACAAATAGTTTATATGGACGTTTGTGTCTATAGAATATACGTCAATGCGCGCAAATAAAACCATGCAAATTATTAAATTACTGTAGTTATGTTAACCGCAACTAGTTAAGTTTTGTGGTATTGTTCATACTAACAAGTAGATAATAACAATAAATCTACACTAATAAAGAGGAAAAGTTTGTTTGTACTGGCTAATCTCTTGAACTACTGAACCGATTTTGATAATTCTTGCAGTAATAGGAAGCTACATTACTCCTGGGTACTATAGTATTAACCCGGGAAAATATTTGTTACGGAAAATCTTATCACGCGTGCGCATTCGGACAAAACCTATATATAACAAACTAATAAAAAAAAAGAATTCTGAAAATTGGCCTACAAACGGCGGAGTAATCGCCTAACAAACACACAAAAATAACATACACTCGAATTGAGAACCTCCTCCTTGTTTGAAGTCGGTTAAAAAGTGGGTTGGACTCGCGCACATAGCGTTATGGTAAAAATAGCAAAGTCTAAACTTTCCTATTTTTCGGATATAATTCGCCATGTTGATAATGCATGGTTTTATTTCTCTGTGCTAAGAACAAAATGACATTCAGTCTACATAATATCCTCATTCAGAACAATTCATCGGCTTTGCGAACAGTTTTGACCGTCGATATAATATTATTTACTACGTACTAGATTTGGCGTTCCGAACATTCACAGTGTTCAACTGAATTGAACTGATATCCATTTAAACTGATTTAGTATGGTCAATATTGACAGCTTGTGATTGTGTACGGAGTGGCGCTTATGATATAAAAACTCGAGTCTAAGTATAAACCTGGAGGTGAATAAAAAATATTAGTTAACTAAGTAAAATTATTTGTTGTTCAAGTGAATAAATACTAACCCCCTTATTCATAGACGTTTTTTATCTAACGACCGAATAAGGCTGTGATAACAAGTCTGTTTCTCAGTGCTGACGGCATGGCAATCTTCGCAGTGCGTAGACGTAGGGCCGTTGTGATTGGCTAATATTGAAATACAACAATAATAACCAATCACAACGGCCCTATGTCTATTTCTCAGTGCCGTTGGGCACTGAGAAACAGGCTTGTTATCACAGCTTTACTTCGTCCTTAGATAAAAAACGTTTATGAATAAGGAGGTTAGGTTATAACAGTGACTTTGTGGTTGCAATTTTAGTTCAGATTTTCAACAAATCTATATACTATTATATAAAGCTGAAGAGTTTGTTTGTTTGTTTGTTTGAACGCGCTAATCTCAGGAACTACTGGTCCAAACTGAAAAATTCTTTTTGCGTTGGATAGCCCTATGTTCGTGGAGTGCTATAGGCTATATATCATCACGCTATACCCAATAGGAGCGGAGCAGTAATGCATAATCTCACGAACTATAGGTCCGAACTGAAAAAATCTTTTTGCGTTGGATAGCCCTTTGTTTGTGGAGTGCTATAGGCTATATATCATCACGCTATACCTAATAGGAGCGGAGCAGTAATGCCTAATCTCAGGAACTATCGGTCCGAACTGAAAAATTCTTTTTGCGTTGGATAGCCCTATGTTCGTGGAGTACTATAGGCTATATATCATCACGCTATACCTAATAGGAGCGGAGCAGTAATGCCTAATCTCAGGAACTATCGGTCCGAACTGAAAAATTCTTTTTGCGTTGGATAGCCCTTTGTTTGTGGAGTGCTATAGGCTATATATCATCACGCTATACCCAATAGGAGCGGAGCAGTAATGGCTAATCTCAGGAACTACCGGTCCGAACTGAAAAATTCTTTTTGCGTTGGATAGCCCTTTGTTTGTGGAGTGCTATAGGCTATATATCATCACGCTATACCCAATAGAAGCGGAGCAGTAATGGCTAATCTCAGGAACTACCGGTCCAAACTGAAAAATTCTTTTTGCGTTGGATAGCCTTTTGTTCGTGGAGTGCTATAGGCTATATATCATCACGCTATACCCAATAGGAGCAGAGCGGTAATGGCTAATCTCAGGAACTACCGGTTCGAACTAAAAAAATCATTTTGTATTGGATAGCCCTTTGTTCGTGAAGTGCTATAGGCTATATATCATCACGCTATGACCAATAGGAGCAGAGCAGTAACGGCTAATCTCAGAAACTAGGAGTTTGAACTGAATAATTCTTTTTGTGTTGGATAGCCCTTTGTTCCTGGAATGCTATAGGCTATATATATCAACACACTATGCCCAATAGGAGCGGAGCAGTAATCGCTAATCTCAGGAACTACCGGTTCAAACTAAAAAAATCATTTTGTATTGGATAGCCCTTTGTTCGTGAAGTGCTATAGGCTATATATCATCACGCTATGACCAATAGGAGCAGAGCAGTAACGGCTAATCTCAGAAACTAGGAGTTTGAACTGAATAATTCTTTTTGTGTTGGATAGCCCTTTGTTCCTGGAATGCTATAAGCTATATATATCAACACGCTATGCCCAATAGGAGCGGAGCAGTAATCGCTAATCTCAGGAACTACCGGTTCGAACTGAAAAAATAGTTTTGTGTTAGATAGCCCTTTGTTCCTGGAGTGCTATAGGTTATATATCGTCACGCTATGACCAATAGGAGCGGAGCAGTAATGAAACATGATGCAAAAACGGGGACAATTTATTAGTTTTGAGAGCTTCTGTTGCGTGCGCTGCGTAAACGGTTAAAGTTATGCAACAATAATGTATGACGGGATTGTTCCTCTTAAAAAAGTTCTACAAAAATATATCATAAAACAAAGTCCCCGCTGCATCGGTCTGCCCGAACGTGTTAAACTCAAAAACTACCCAACGTATTAGGATAAAATTTGGTATGGAGACAGTTTGAGACCCTGGGAAGAACATAGGCTCCCGGGAAACTACTACTTTTATAACGGAAAACTTTAGCCTGAAAAACTTTATAACGCGGGCGGAGCCGCGGGCAAAAGCTAGTAGTTTATATGGACGTTCATGTCTATAGAATATACGTTTTCGACACCCGAACAATTTGAAAACTATTAAATTTCACAAACTTTTGTATTTATAATATTAGTAAAATGCAATCAATGCCTTTAATAAATAAAAAAAAAAACATAATCGAACGGAAAGATAGTTACATTTTTAAATTTAAATATCGAATAGATGTTACCAGAAGTTATTTAATACGTTTCGTTTTACGTAATTTTTTGCTTTCTATTTAACATAGTGAAAGTGGTCATTTGACCTTTGCCATGACAGAAACATATTGATGCGAACCGACACACGATCAGTTCGGCTTGATGTTATTTATTGATAAAGTTTAAAGGTTATTTCCTATGCAATGCGCGTGAATCGATTAAAATAAATCAAATATTAATAAAAAAAATTGTTAACGTAGTCGGATGAGCGAAATCTTTAATACTAATGTACATATATATTTGAATGAATTATTTTGACTATTGTAATGAGTATTTTAGGCTACTTTGTATATATTTTTGTTTATTGCTTTGAATAGCAATACGAGCTTGCCGTTCGTCTGACGGCAAAACGACCGCCCATAAACAGTAGAAACACCAACACCTTGAATTACAAAGTATTGTTTGGTATTCCACTGCGCTCGTCTGAGACATGAGATGTTAAGTCTTATGCCCAGTAGTTACACTGGCTACAATGTTCAAACCGGAACACAACAGTGACTACACACTGCTGACAGAAATAGACATTGCGGTGGTACCTACCCAGGACACTCACATATGAGACACATACCACCAGTAAATCGTCTAGTATTGTTTAACGCGAGTAGAATGGTGCGTAGAAGCTATATATAACATCATAAGTAATTTAGTATAGGTAGTTAATTGTTAAAGGAAAACATTGTTTGATAAGCAGATAGGTGTCGAATGGGTGTTAAAATAAAATGATACTTATTCTTAACTACAAAAGGTTCATTTTCATGATCACTGATGTTACTTCCCATGACAATAAGTATTTACTTCTGTACCTATGAAATGTATATATCTGTATAACTACAAAGTTAATATATATAGCATACTTTGCTGGTTGTAGCATATGTATTATATTCGCCCGGATAGCGACCGTACACAAGGTAACACCCGCCATAGTGGTCCACGTGTGTCGCGTTCCGGGATCAGCCTGTATATATTCCAACAGACATAATTGTGTCGACTGAGGGGTAATCATCTCTCGTCAGTCGACATTCTATTGGACTCTACTTACCATCAGGTGCAGTGAGGTCACTTTGACGTGCAAATTAAAAAAAAATATATATTTGAATTTTATTTAGTATTAATCGCACGTGGAAAAGGCAAAACTATACATGAAATAATTTAGATACGCTTCAGATATCTTTTGAAATAATGATCATCTATTTACCTTTAATACAAGCTTTGATTCGTTGATTATTAACATAAAATTACGTCGTTTTTAACCGACTTTAAATACAGGAGGTTATCAATTCCACGTGATTTTTTTTGTTGTTATTCCAGAAATCAGTCATTAGTACATTAGGTGGCTACTGAAAACCAGTGCTGTGTTTGCTTGTCATGACACAGCTTATGCTGAGATGGCCACCTAGTCGCGGTTTGGACATAGAAATTAACTGTTTAGTGTATGTTGTTATATATACATATATATGGATATATCACGTGTACCGCGACAATAAATTATTCTTTCTTTCTTTCTGTAAACCGATTTAGAAAATTCTTTTTGAAGTTATACTTGCATTAAGGAAAAATGATTAGAGTAATTTTTTACGATGCGCGCCACACCGTCGCGAAAAACTGACACCATGAAATTAAAATAGAGAAGAGATATCAAATAACTTATAAATTCTTATGGAAAATTATTAGGGGTGTAGATTTCCCCACGATGTTTTCTTTCACTGTTAAAGCAAGCGAGAAGCGACAATATATACGTAACTTCAATAAGTCTGAGTTTTTGGGTTTTCAACTTGCGCACCTTCGTGTCTGTAAGCCAGGATCAGCAGTGGCATGGTATAACACCGAGCAGTGAAGCTCGCCGAGTCTCAGGGAACACTAATTTGTCATCCCGCAACGAAATTAATCAAATACAAAGATAGGGAGGAGTTGGAAATATTAATTGTCCACTCCCATAGCAAAGCGGGAGACAAAATAATGAAATAAGGAGACGTTTTAACCTCAAGGACAGGGACGTTTACAACTAGATAAATTAGTTATAAAGCGCCACGGATAAAATTAAAACATAGGGTCCTATCATGTGTCGGCAGTCTGTTCCATCCTCAACTAGACTTTCGTGCTTCTAAATTAATTATAGGCACTTATTACATCATTTTTCGAAAACATTTCAATTAATACAATTTCCTTTGATAGATACTGATCATAAAAGGGTCTATTTATTTCCAATTTAGGTCCAATTTAAATTTGTCAATCAAAGCAATCAATAAAAACTGAACGTTTGAACTCGGCTTGTGTAACTGACGTAATACATAACAAGGTTTACCGTCATTTTAATTTGATTTTTCTACGGAAGCTTCAATTTTACGGTATTTTGTTTAATTATTGGTAATTGATTCTTTATTGGGTACATAATTGTATTTCCGTTACGCGTGTACATCTTCAATAGGTAAAGGTAGATGATAATAAAAAACAATTTAATTTAAATTTCGAACACAATCGTAGGTTTTTTTTTTCCTATAGGTTATAAGTTTCTCAACCATACTGCCTAGTCGTACGTATGTTACAACTGGATAAATAAAACGTTTTTTTGTTTTTTTTTTTAAGTTGCTAGTTAAGGTTTCTCCTCATTTTTGGAATTTTTAATGCAATGGACGAAATTTTTGGCGACAAAATGCTTGGGGAGAAGAAAATTACGCATGTGACAGTTAAATATGTATTTCGTGGTAAAACAGCTATTATTGACAATTACTAGGCTATTATTATCATGAACTAGCTGACCCGACAGATGTTGTCCCGTCTTAACTATGAATTTGCAGCGCCCATTCTGTGAATCGCTGACAGTTATTTCAAACAATTGACAGTTATATAAAATTAATATTTTCGTTAAGTTTTCTTACATTTTCTAATTTTCCGCGCAATTTTTTTAATTTTTTCTTTCATAAGAACCTTCTCCTGATAATAACAAACACAACAACAAAAAATAGTGAAATCGGTCCAGCCGTTCACGCGTGATGGCGTGACCAAGGGAAATAGGGATTCATTTTTATATATATAGATTATGAATGTAACAGTTAAAATAAAAGCCATAATAGCTGCTTCAACACAAACTTCGCTAAAGTAAAAGCCACAAGATTTGTCTCAAAACACATTAAAGGTAAAAGTAACAGTAGCTTTGACTAATTGTCAATGAAACTGTCTTGTATGAACATTATATAATTTAACCAATTATGATTCATAATCAATTAATCATAAGAACTTGTTTGCTTTCATTTGCAATAGTTTATTGTTTGTCAAACAGTTGTAAATATGCGTAATATTTGTAAATTATAAACTTTATAAGTCTAAGACAGGTCACGGTCTTGGCAGTCCGTTCCACTCCAAACTAGTTATTCATTTTTCATAATCATACAACTAAATGAATTGATACCGTAGTTTTTTTATTTTTTGTAAAATCATGGAGTTTCAAACTTGATTACAATAATTTATGCACCCGCTTTTATCGGCCCTAGACGACGAGAAAACCCAATGACTCATTCTTATTTCATTAACCGAGTATAAGGTCTTGTAATTCAGATATTGGCAAAAATATTTTTTTAATCGTTTTAATGACGAGATGAGCCGTTCGCCTGATAAGCGATACGACCGCCCATAAACAGTAGAAACACCAACACCTTGAAGTATTGTTTGGTATTCCACTGCGCTCGCCATCCTGAGATATAAGATGTTATTTTATTATGTCCAGTAGTTACACTGGTTACAATGCCCAACCGGAACACAACAGTGACTACACGCTGCTTGACAGAAAAAGACATTGCGGTGGTACCTACCCAGGACTCTCACGTATGAGAGACCTCTAGTAATGCTTAACAAAGTTTGTATGGACTTTAACACGTGCTCGTGTATATTGCAATTTTACAATGGCGTTGAAAAATCTAAACGATAATTCATTTTAGTCTAAAGTTCCATTTGCAAGAAATCGGACAAGTGTGTGTGGAGCGGCGATAGCCTAGTTGGGTGTGGACGGACTGCAGAGACGAATGGACATTGTTCAAAACCCAAACACACCTCTGAGTTCTCTAAAAAAAATTATGTATGTATTCTTTGTGAATTATTGCTTGCTTTAACGGTGAAGGGAAACATCGTGAGGAAACCTGCATACCTGAGAAACTCTCTATAGGAATTTTGAGGTTGTGTGAAATCTACCAATCCGCACTACAGCGTGGTGGACTAAGGCTTAATCTCTCAGTAGTAGAGGAGGCCCGAGCCCAGCAGTGGGACAGTATATACTACAGGGCTGATATTATTATACTCAAAAATAGTGAAACGAACGCTCAGTCAAAAATCATGCATTCCGAACAGCATATTGAAAACAATTTGATAATTGGAAGTACACACTCAAGGATTTTGTAATAAATTTTGCAATTGTTTTACACATTAGTATTTTCCGTATTGTTTCTTGATGCACTAGGAATTTTAACTATTGTTAAAGGTCAAATTAAAGTTAATATAACCCTTATGCCTTTGTAATAAGAGCTACAGGTTAATGATAGATCATTAAGATATTTATAATGGTCGTCCCTTCACTTGATGATTTTAATACGAGGACAATTGCAATTCCTGGTTTAAATCTATTAATGATTCTGATGAATGCGAAAAAATTATACAGTACATTTCTAAAAATCCCAAAATTTATCCTGGGATCCATTGCGAAAAATGGTATTATAACATGATCAAAAATTATATTTTTCTCTTTAAACTCTAAAAAAACTGTCGGCCGTTTTTTGCACAAGCGACGAAACTTCTAAATGTATTTGAATTTTTTGGCAAACATGACAAAACAATGCCAATATTATCCTGGGATCGATTGCGAAAAATGATGTTATGACATGATAAAAAAATATATTTTTCTCTTTAAACTCTAAAAAACTGTAGTCCGTTTTTGCGTAAACGACGAAACTTTTAAACGTATTTAAATTTTTGGCAAACATGAAGCTATACAGGCAAACTAATCATGATACCATCATGTAATCATCTCTCATCAGTCGACATTCTATTGGATTCCACTCCTTAACATCAGGTGCAGTGAGGTAACTTTTACGTGCAAAAATACTCTCCTGGGAAAGCATTTATTTACTTCAAGCGTCTTACACATGGAGCCACGACTCAAGCCATCGCTAAGATCTTCTAGAACAGTGTTTCTCAACCTTCTTTAGGCCATGACCATAACATTTCTAAAATGTTTATACACCCCATACATAATTTTTAACCTTTAAAAATTGTTTTGTTCCCCTTAGAAATATAAATGATAAGTTTGAGGAAGAAATCACTATGAAATTGTTATTAAAACATCGTCAGAAACATTTCAAAACATATACTTAACAAAAAACTGAAAATTCGAGAGAAAGCGCGAGAAGTATGCCAGGATCGTGCAAAGTGGCAATCTGTAGTCTCTGCCTACCCCTATGGGATAAAGGTGTCATACGATGTATGTATGTATGTATGAAAATTCTGTTTAAATTACCCCCTTTAACTATCAAATTGCCGCCCAGTGGGGCGTAGGTACTTACTTACTTTGGGAAACACTGTTCTAGAATGTTCTGTAGCAAAGTTGAAGATGAGAACAGAATGATGCCGTTAATGAGTAGTGTAATTGACTTATTTTTATTTATAACTTTTATAAACATCGTATAAATTATAATACAGAAGAAATCATTGAAATTTAGTGAAAAATCTACAAGTTATAAGCCATTGAAATTAGGTAGTAGAGAGTATTTGACTATGTTTTATTTTGTGTATTTTTTAATATGTAACAGCAATTGGTACAAAAAATAAATCCTTCTGTGAAAACAAAATTAAAATTCGATAAGAAATGAGGCAGTAATTCAAATTTCAAATATTGCTTCGTGCAGGAGTGGGCGTGGAGTGGGGATAACGCTCTATCTCTTTCTTTCGCACGTAGCGTTATGCCCGCTGACGTCACCTACAAGTATTTCGTTCCTTTTTACACCCCCACCTAATTTCAATGGCTTATAATAACATGTAGAGTTTTCACCAGATTTCAATAATTTCTTCTGTTTTAGAATTTGTATGGCAAACATATTTTATAAAAGTTATAATTAAAAATAAGTCAAATACTCTATTCAATACAATTCTATTCATTGGTAGCACACAAAGCAAGCCAGTGATGTGGAAATAACAACCTTTAGTGACCTTTTGAAGTTCAAGCGATATTCGCGTTGGTACCAATAATGTTTGTGTTTAGTTTATTCATTTAATATATATATATGTTAACATAAAGTGAACAATGTATTTAAGCTGCCAGTTCTTCAGTCAATTTAAAAAAATGTACTCAAATTTTGCTGTATTTTATATCCGCCTGGATAGCGACCGCACACAAGGTGTTAAAACCCGCCATAGTGACACACGTGTGTCGCGTTCCGGGATCAGCCTGTGTATATCCGGCATAATTGTGTCGAGGGATAATCTCTTGTCAGTTAACATTCTCTTATCCTCACCAGTGAGGATCGTGACGCGTTTCTCCCTTACTGTTTATTTAAAATTACATATATACATCATTTTATTTCTTCTTTCCTGCCAGCCCGAGCTGGCTTCTTTGTTTACTATATTTTTCAATTATTTTATTTTCAATATTAATTGTCTTTGTTTATATAAGCTAATTTAATTAAGTAATAATTAAATATTCTCTACCTTGACTTATCATAAGTGTAACTATGTTCGCCTACGGGATGAATAAAGCATTTTATATTATTCTATTGGACCCAACTCCATTTATTAGTGGCGAAAGGAAAGAAAATCTGAAAAGGAACACGACATAACATACAGGTACGTATGCTTGAATGTGGCCTGTAAATCGTTATAATGATAATCAATTTAGCGGCGTAAAGGTAAGCGCCACTTTAGAGGAACAGATGGTTGCGTTCCTCTATGGAAGGGAAAGATTTCCAGTCAGACAGATGTTGTCAACCGGCCGCGGCGCCTTCGACGGTTCCTATTCGGAGGTGGTATATGCGTCGTTCAAATTGTGCAATCGTAATCCAGGATCGTCTGTCGCCATCTTGCGTGATTGCTATGCGATAAATCACTATAGTTGTGTATACATAGGTCTTCTCGAAGTTGCGCTGATGTTGACGAGATGGCGGTATGCATACTAATTGTACCGCTACAATCAAATTGCATATAAAGGGAAGCCGGCAAGAATTGGGTTATATGGACCCTTCACCAACGCCAGTGTCAGATTAGTATTTTTTATGAGTGTAGGCCACTTTATTTCCACCGCCCCATGTATATAGGTTTCTAAAATCTATGTATATAAAAATGAATCCCTAGTTCCCTTGGTCACGCCATCACGCGTGAACGGCTGGACCGATTTCACTATTCTTCTTGTTGTGTTTGTTATTGTCAAGAGATGGATCTTATGAAAGAAAAAAATAGGGAACTTGAGCGGAAAATTAGAAAATTAAGAAAACTTAACGTAATATTAATTTTATATAACTGTCAATTGTTTGAAATAACTGTCAGCGATTGACAGAATGCGCGCTGCAATACATAGTTAAGACGGGACAACGTCTGTCGGGTCAGTTAGTACTTAATAATTTTCCATTTGTTTGTATTATGGAAGGCACTAAAGTTAAATGAATGATTAATTCAATCGAGTGAGCGTCCTCTGACATCTGCCGTCCCTAAGAGGCTGCCCATAGGCCGCCTATACGGCCTATTCACAAATCCGGGACTGACTAATGCTTATCATCAAGTACAGTGGGATCATTTTACCGTAATATAAAAAAGATATCGTGTTGTGGTATTAATTGCAAGCAGGATCTCATTAAGAGCGGCGATAGCCTAGTTGGGTGTGGAACGGATTGCCGAGACGAATGTCCGCAGGTTCAAATCCCAAGGGCACACACCTCTGACTTTTCTAAAAAATCATGTGTGTATTCTTTGTGAATTTATCGTTCGCTTTAACGGTGAAGGAAAACATCGTGAGGAAACCTGCACATCTGAGACGTTTTCTATAGGAATTTCGAAGGTGTGTGAAGTATACCAATCCGCACTAGGCCAGCGTTGTGGACTAAGGCCTAATCCCTCTCAGTAGTAGAGGAGGCCCGTGCTCAGCAGTGGGCAAGTATATAATACAGGGCTGATATTATTATTATTATTAGGATCTCATTACACAATGCGTGTAGCGGAAAATCTATGACATCTAGTTACTTATTGACATTACTTTTGTCCTACTTTTCATATGAGGTCATGGGTGGCTTTGTTCCATCAATACAAGACGAACAAAGCTCTATTCTATACCTATCGATATATATGTACTACGTACTAGATTTGGCGTTCCGAACATTCACTGTGTTCAACTGAATTGAACTGTCATCCATTCAAACTCATTTTAGTATGGTCAATATTGATGCTTGTGGTTGTGTACGGAGTGGCGCTCATAATATAAAAATGCGAGTCTAAGTGTAGTCCTGGATGTGAATAAAAAATATTAGTCAAATAAGTAAATTTATTTATTGTTCAAGTAAATAAATAGACTATAACAGTGACGTTTGGGTCGCCATTTTAGTTCAGATTTTGAACAAATAGTTTATATGGACGTTCGTGTCAGTCTGTCGCAACTTCATAGTAAAAAACAAATGTATGAAACGGAGCTAAATTTTAATAGCGACCATATTTGTCTCGCTCACTTTCTTAGTCTTCCTCATTCTCTCCACAATATCATTCAAATCATTCTCTTGGCGCTCTGTTTCGATCAAATGTTACCGGCGGTACCATATTTTTAGGCGAAAAAGTGTTTATTTACCATGTGTAGAACTGCAAATAGGTGTTTGAAAATGTTTATTTGGATTTAGTTTTATGCGGGACATTTTATTTATAAGAATGACCTATAGGAAATGTGAAATATGTGGTTTGAGATTGGAGCGTAAAGATGGCATAAAAAGTTATTTTATGGCTAGATTTCCTCTAGATGAACTTCGGTAAGTTAGAATTTCTATATTTAACAGATCTTTGTTTTGATTTTCATTCATAAATCTTAGTTTTTTCTCTAATAAATTAGTTGTTGAAAGTTTTAAATCAGGGAAATATAGTTGGGAAACAATATTTAAATTGTCGATATTTTTACTTTCAGGTGTAAAGAATGGGTAAAAATGGCAGAAATGAGGATCTAGCTTATTTGTCTATTGAAAAACTTCATCAATGAAAATTCGTTTGTGGAAAGCATATTAAAAATAACGATTTAAAGAAAAAAGGAACACAGCTGAAAATGTTACGTTTGACTGAATAATAATTATAATTTTACTCACTTCTTTATTTTACCTTATACTAGAATGACGGTCGTGAAACCGCCAATGACAGAAGTATTTTCATAGGCGGTTTCGCGATAACAATAAAATATATTTTATTTTCATTCCGGTGGATATTCTGGATATGCAGATTATTATCGATTTCGATATTCCTACTAACTGCACATCACTAATTCATTTTTAATCTTATGTTGGTAGCACTTTATGATGCTCGTTATTGTCGTTATGTTGGCTATGCTAACTTAGCCCTGTTTTGACGTTTATTACATTTATTTTTATATATGGAAGTCCCGTCTCTTCTTACGTAGTATTTGTATTCTCTTTGGTTCGTGTCTATAGAATATACGTCAATGTTTATACCCAATTTGGTAACAGTTCAGAATCTGACGCAATAATAAGCCTTACTGAAAATATACGTTATATAAGTTGTCTAGGTTTTGAAATATGTCATTTCTGTTAAATTTTAAAAGCCATTCCTTTATAGGGTTCCGTTCCTCAAAACAAACACTAAAGATCACTGTTGTCTGTTTGTTAAGACCGTTTTTCTCAGGAACGCGTGGAGGTATCAAGTTCAAATTTATATCAAATATTCGGGGCTACTGTCTCTTTCAGCTGTAAAAAATAATACTTGTAAGTCAACGCGATCAAAAGATATGACCGTTTATGTCGCATCTTGCGGAGGATTTGAACCTATAGGGTACTTCCCGTTGATCTAGAATCATATTTGGCAAGAAACAAGGTCTTATAGCACGTGGAAAGGAAAAAATCTGAAAACAGTAAAAATGCTAATAAAACAAACTAATTTATATTGAATACTCGGTGTGTGAATCAAAATCGCACTGGTGTGTACTTATAAACAGCTTTTGCTCGGGACTTGCCCGCGTTGTTTTCCGGAATAAAAGTCCTGCTATATATTTACCGGGATAGAAATTAGTCTATAGCCTTTCCAGGGTCTTAAACTATCTCCATACCAAGTTTCATATAAATCCGTTCAGTAGATTTTAAGGAAATCGATAATATACAGACAGTTTTTAGGGACTTTGTTTTATAATATGTATAAATAAGCGCGCCAACCGGCGATAATTTGATGACTATTGACACTAACTAGAATGAGTTAACTACGTCAGCCCATTAACTTCAATAGAAATCTGGTTAGCTGTTTTTTTTCTCTCTTACAAAATTTTACAGTTGGAAATATTTTTTTGCTGCCTTAACATAAGCTTCTCTCCTCTTCGCCGCTATTTTGAGAATTCTTTTTACAAAAGGATCGCTTTTTAGCGCCTCTCTAACAGCTGTTTCATCCACCACCGCCATGATAGTTGGCAATCTCACAGTTGTTGTCTCTTTCACACTCTCTGTAGTATTATTTCCGTCACTCTCTAAAATTGTTATATTTCTTTTCTCTTCTATATCTTTGAGTAAATCTTCGAAATCGTGTTTTGACTGTCTTAAATACTCGTCAAATTCTAATATTTTAGCAAATTTTCTAATTAATTCCGTTTGCTTAGTTAAAACTTCATATAGTTGCACATTTTGGGAGTTTTCTGATGTTTCCATAGATTCTTTGGTGATGCTGTATTTATCAAAATAGGTGTTATGGTCTGGAATGCGTTGTATTCTATTTTTAAATCTCAGGGTGTCGTTTATGCCAGTGTCATCATATTCGAAATGCTTTATTTTTTTAATTTGATTATTTTTATGACCAGTCACTTTATTTGAATTTGAAATTTCTGTTTTATTTTCGTAATTCAAATTTGGAACGTCATAATTATCTGGCATAGTAAAATGTGTTAGTCGTCGAACCATAACGAAATTATCTAGATTTTTCTTTACACTTTCAATATCAAGTTTTGTCAATGTAAAGGGACTTTTCTCTACATTATTTATGGTTTTGGATGTTCTATTTTTAAATATATTTGCAGCGTGTACTACGCATAGAGCTGAAATAATAAGAATAATTGAGCACCAGTTTTTAAAAACATAATATTGTGGTACAATTTCCTGAACTACGTTTTTTAACTTTGAATTATTATATAAAAACTTGAAATATTTTTGACACCTATAAGGCTGTAAACAAAGCTATTATTATTGTTGTCTATGCCTATTTTTTTTATGGACCCTCTTCCACTTATGGCTCTGGACTCTTCAAATATAAATGCAACAACTTACGATTAATGTATTGTCTTATTCCTGTCCTTATCTCAATGTGGGGTTGATCCCCAAGCATATTGCAAAAATCATCTTGATTCACCAACCGTCTACATTCAAACCCCGATTACCCCAATGCGATACACATTTTACGTATCAAATACCGGAACCTCCCCCCTCTCTATGTGAGACACAATTATTACTGTTCGATTATATTAATTGACCAATTTCGAATCATTTGGAAAAAAATCTTTGCCCGATCTCCCGTAGTACAATCAATAAATCTCGCCGAAATAGTTACAATAAAAACGAAATCCACTCACATATAAATATGAATAAAACATATTTCAAATAAATCATTTATTACGCAAACACTTTCTAGCTTTTGCCGATAAATAAATATGCATGAATGACGAATTCGCTTGATTGTGATTTTTTATTTGAATGACGAGACGAGCTCGTTCGGCTGATGGTGAGCGATACGACCGATATATAGTATCAGCCCTGTATTATATACTTGCCCACTGCTGAGCACGGGCCTCCTCTACTACTGAGAGGGATTAGGCCTTAGTCCACCACGCTGTAGTGCGGATTGGTAGACTTCACACACCTTCGAACTTCCTATAGAGAGCTTCTCAGATGTGCAGGTTTCCTCACGATGTTTTCCTTCACCGTTAAAGCGAACGATAAATTCACAAAGAATACCCACATGATTTTAGAAAAGTCAGAGGTGTGTGCCTTTGGGATTTAAACCTGTGGACATTCTTGGCAGTCCGTTCCACACCCAACTAGGCTATCGCCGCTTACGACCGATACACAGTAGAAACACCAACACCTTGAATTACATTTGATTGGTATTCCACTTCGCCATCCTAAGACATGAGATGTTAATTCTTGTTATATCTATACATTATACTGCCGTGCTAAGCGCAAAAGCGGTATGTCAGGGAAACCTTATTTCAAGATAATCGACGTTTTGTAAATATAGTTTTGTATGTAAAACTGAGGTAGAGAGTCTTTTAAGGTTTATTAACAAGTTCTAAACAAGATACCGTTATTTAAGTAAGTTCATTGGACGGGTATTTCTTTAAGCTATCTGACGACATCAAAATTAAGGATTTGATTTTTTTAGATACCTCTTTTGAGCTAAGCTGTATAGGTATTGAAGAAAAACTATGGGATCTTCATAAGAGCAACAGAAGCCAAAACAGTTTTCAAAATTTTTGTCTGTATGTTCGTACACGCATCACGCAAAAACTACTGCATAGAATTCAATGTAGTTTCCAATAATATATGGCTAGAGATCTAAGTTAAAATATAGGCTCCATTTTATTCCAGAAAACGTTCGCGGGTAAAGCCGCGAGCGAATCTAGTGTTCTATAATAATTAGTCTCGCATTTCATAATTAACTGGATATCACTTCATTCATTAGAGGGTGAAGTTCAAATCTATATTGCTAATAACAATGCACTGGTATATACAAAAGTGTTATGAAATGAAACAGCGTTTCCACACTAAGGAATAATATTTATTGATGCGCGGAAGCTGCGATCGTTGCTGCACCTGCATCATGATCTACACTTAATGCACTAAGGTTGGAGCGGTGGGGGGTGGCGTGACGATCTTGTGAAAGGTCACTGGCAAGAACTGGATGCGACAGGCGGAAGACGGCAACATGGCGCATATGTCCAGCAGTGAACAAAGATATAGACTGATGATGATTATGATTATGATGATGATGATGATGATGATGATGATGATGCACTAAGGTTTGCTAGTGTATAGTGCGGATGTCGGCGCTCGCCAGCCCCTATGGCGAATCATGGCATCTGCAACGGAGTGGTTGAGTGTAATGGTCCATAGGATTTCCATGTTTGTTCTTAATACAATAATTTCATGTGCAAATATAATAATATATATAATATCAGCCCTGTATTAGATACTGTCCTACTGCGGCACGGGCCTCCTCTACTACTGAGAGGGGTTAGGCCTTAGTCCACCACGCTGGCCTAGTGCGGATTGGCAGACTTCACACACCCTCGAAAATTCCTAATAGAGAATTTCTCAGGTATGCAGGTTTCCTCACGATGTTTTCCTTCACCGCTAAAGCGAACGATAAATTCACAAAGAATACACACGTAATTTTAGAAAAGTCAGAGGAGTGTACCCTTGGGATTTGAACCAGCGGACATTCGTCTTGGCAGTCCGTTCCACACCCCACTAGGCTATCGCCGCTCACAAAAATATGTCACAGAATAATTCTGCAACAATGGGAACTATTAACCACAGAGGTTTTAATAATATTTTCAAAAACTCGAACGATTTGAATTTGGAAAAAAACAATGATATTATGTAGTATAGTGCCTAGGTGCACCTCCCTAAAACTAATGCTACGCACCGCTATCCTAGCCGATGACATCGGGCGTTTCCGGAAGTATTCGGCTGCTCGGCTGGCAGAAGAAATATGTCACGCGGAGACTATTCTATTATTCTGTAATTATTTTTACTAATATACAGTGTTTAACACTAATCTTAGCGGCGCCTATGAGAATATTTATGAACTTATAAAGATCACTTCGCCATAACATCACAGAATTAGGAAAATAAGATTAAAAAGACCCTTTGTCATATCCCAAGTTTAAGGGTTTGTTTCAATTCCGGCAGCCCCGGATCATCCCTTATTTAATGAATAAAATTGACCTTTTTCTCGTCGATGTGGGTTGGAGAGGATATTTTTATACTTGAGATACATATTTCATTATTTGGCGTTTTTGCCATGCCTATTGTAATCAAATCTAACAGCTCATGTGATAGGACCCTTTCTTTTAATTTTATCCGTGGTGCTTCATAACTAGCTTATCTAGTTGTAAACGTCCCTATCCTTGAGGTTAAAACGCCTACTTACATCATGATTTGTCACCCACATTGCTCTGGAGGGAAGTGAACAATTAATATTTCCAACTCCTCCCTATCTTTCTATTTGATTGATTTCGTTGCGGGATAATGACATATTAGTGTTCCCTGAGACTCGGCGAGCTTCACCGCTCGGTGTCATACAATGCCGCTGCTGATCCTGGCTTACAGGAGTTGTAGTGGTGGGTGTGAGAGCGGGAAAGTCTCATAATACATATTTCAGTTTTTTTTGATAACTCATCGTCATAATGGCGATCAGATTTTTAGTATCTCTGGCTTTGAATGAGACGAGCTTGCCGTTCGCCTGAAACGAATCGACAGTCCTATACAGTAGAAACACCATCCAACACCTTGAATTACAAAGTATAGGAGTTCCTCTGTGCTCGCCATCCTAAGACATGAGATGTTAAGTATCATTTATTTCGTTTATTTAGTTCTGTTAATCTTCGGGGCTATTTTCATATACACATTTAACTGTGTGCGTAGGGCCGCGGCAAATGTCTCCTCGTACGGGCGTGCATTCAGTGTATGCATTCAGATGAGCATATTCTAATCCTATAGATTCCAGAACTGTTTCCAGACTGGAGAAGTAATCAAGAGATGGAGGACAGTAAATAACACCTAGTAAGGTTTTCACTCCCTTGACCCAAACATCAAGAAACAGAAATTCCGCATAAGCAGAATAAGAAACAGAGGAAGATATTACAGTTTTATATTTCAGGTCGCTACGTAAATATATAGCGACTCCGCCCCCTCTCCTGTTAATTCGATCATTTCTAATCAAAATGAAACCAGGGAGGGGGTAAAGGCTAGAAGGAAGGTGAGGTTTGAGAAGGCCAGCTCACTGGAGACCGAGCGCAGAATTAATAATGGACAGAACTTACGACAGATATTCTGCCGCGCTAAGCGCAAAAGCGGTATGTCAGGGAAACATTATTTCGAGATAATCAAAGTTTTGTAAATATAGTTTTGTAAAACTGAGATAGCAAAACTCTTTTAAGGTTTATTTTAACAAGTTCTAAACAAGATACCGTTATTTAGATAAGTTCATTGGACGGGTAATTCTTTAAGTTATCTGACGACATAAAAATCAAGAATTACATTTTTTGAGATGCCGCTTTTGAGCTTAGCATGGCAGTATTTCACGCGGGAATGACGTGATAAAAATAACAACTCAATTCCACACAAGTGTACACTATTTATAGTGATTATTAGTGGCATAGTCTCAACAAATGCTTCTGAGGTTTCACTATTATAATTGACAATCAACAAGATACCAACACGCGAGCGGCGATAGTCTAGTTGGATGTGGAACTGCCGAGACGAGTGTCCGCAGGTTCGAATCCTAAGGGCACACAAAAGGGGAAAAGGTGTGATGTTATATATATGTATGCATGTAAGAAGTAGAGTCAACTAAACCCAACGCAAAAACGCAACTGATATGTTTCACACGCAGTACGACTATCGCGCTGAAATCTTACGCCTCTGCCTACCACTGAAAAAGGGAAAATGTGTTTTGCTGTATGTATAACTAAATACGTCACAGGAAAGCTAAATTCGCGATTTCGTTTTCTTGGACGACATAACTATTCTAGTTTTTGTTTTAAAACCAAACTAATAAAGAGATTTTGAAAAAAAATCTATGGGACCAATCTGGAGAGATATTCTTTCGAATAAAAAAATAATTTTCCAAATCGGATCAGAGATCACATCGAGTTCAGAGGTAACAAACATACAAAAAAAAAACATTCACGTTGAATTGATAAGCTCCTCCTTTTTTTGAAGTCGGTTAAATGAGATTAATAATGAAATTTAAGAAGCAATGTCACAGTAAATTTAAAGGAAAACATCTGAAACCAATGACGTTTTACAAATAGACGCGTCATACACTAACAAAATGGCACATAAAAACGGCGCAGTATTTACTATAGTCACGTACCTCTACATATAATTACAAATTGGCTCGAAGAAGGAATAAAAAGATGCAGCATACATTCGTTAGAAAAGGATATATACATCGACAGTTACGTAACAACGTTAGTATTACCTTACTTTCGTCTTGCCTGTATTGAGCTCGGACAACGTATCTATGTAATAAAAACATCTTAGTCTGAAACCATTCCTGGTTTACTTTTCTCGATTTTTTTTATCATTTTATAGTTTATTGCGAGTATGGTGCGTGAGTGTATTTCTGATTGAAAGTGTGAATTCACTGCGACGAATTCTCTTAGAGTAGTAGTGGCATTAGGCTTGTTATTATATTTATTTCATTTCAAACTTACAGCATGGCTGGAATTACTCATTCATGACTGCCTCGTACAGCAGCGCACTGAGGTCCTGGGTTCGAATCTCGGGTTGGATAAAGTAATATTTTGGCTTTTCTGCTCAGTATTAGTCTGGAATTTGTGCCCGATATGGCGATAGGCTCGCCCCCTATGACATCATGGGATGGAACACACTTGGCGAGTCGGTGCCCTGATTGTGCGTATAACTGTGTGTATAATGTGATGTGTGTGTATAACTTATCTATATATATAAAAATGTATTCCTATTTCCCTTGGTCACGCCATCACGCGTGAACGGCTGGACCGATTACACTATTTTTCTTGTTGTGTTTGTATTGTCAGGAGAAGGTTCTTATGAAAGAAAAATTCAAAAAATTGCGCGTACAATTAGAAAATTTAACGAAAATATTAATTTTATATAACTGTCAATTGTTTGAAATAACTATCAGCGATTGACAGAATTCGCGCTGCAAATTCAAAGACGGGACAACGTCTGTCGGGTCAACTAGTACATTTATAACAGTAATGTCTTAATGACCTTGTATTAATGTTATTTGCGCAGTATTTTTCCTTTTAAACTAGACTAAACCTAGATCAATGGCTTAATTTATATGCACCAAGTCTGCTGACATTGATAGTATTAAGAAGTTAAATAACGTTATATTATTTCCTTATTCTTAATTATTTTGCGCACGTTTTAATGGCCGTTGTTTGAAACAGCAAATTATGTAAGCAATAATACTTTTGGAGATTATTGCTAGCAATATATCTTTACTAATATATAAAGCTGAAGACTTTGTTTGAACGCGCTAATCTCAGGAACTACTGGTGCAAATTGAAAAATTATTTTAGTGTTGGATAGCCCATTTATCGAGGAAGGCTATAGGCTGTATAACAACACGCTACGACCATTAGGAGCTGAGAATCAATGAATAATGTAAAAATGTGGGAAATTATCCCTTTTGTGAGCTTTCGTTGCGTGTGATGAGAAAACGGTTAAAGTTACGCAACAAACATGTATGACAGAATTATTCCTCTTAATAAGTTCTAAAAAATATAATATAAAACAAAGTCCTCCGCCGTATCTGTCTGTCTGACTGAACGCGATAGACTCAAAAACTACCGAACGGATTTAGATGAAATTGAGCATGGAGATAGTTTAAGATCCTGGGAAGGACATACTTTTATCCCGGAAAACTCACGCGGACAAAACCGCGAGCAAAGCTGGTATGTATATATTAAATATCACAAATTAACCACGTTAGCAAAATAAATTGATTTTATAATTGTATAATTTGTTACTCATCTATTTTTTCACGTTATTTAGATAATTATCTCGATAATTAACAAAGAAAAATTCGGTTAGTAATAAGTTTTAAAATTCGTCAAATTAACATATTTTATCCATGCTACCCCATTAAGCTACCATTTACCAACATTACTGTAAGGAAAAACTTGGGCGTCTAGTCAAAAGGAAGCTCACGAAAAATCAGCTTGATAGTAATAAGCGATGAAAAGTGTACCAGGGATCTTGTACTAAAACTGCCCTTCAACTATTTTTATCATCATCCAGGTTGTTAGAGATCGCCTCGAGAGCTAACACCGGCATTTGTACCACCAATATTTTATTAATTTCCACCGTTTGTATACTTTGTCTTGTTTTTTATATTTACGGTGTATAATAAAGTTTTAAATAAATAAAATATTTTTGAACCTGTTTTCAAAGTTTTTTTCCTTTCAGGTAGTCCGAGGTGTCCACATCGAGCCAGCTCACATAGTCAAGAAACGTAGCATAGACCAACCATTAAGAATAAGCATATACTACGACCATTCTGTGTATAGGTAAGATTTTAATTAATGAATGAATCCCTCCTAGCCGTATTTCGGCCACGGCGGCCAATCGAAAATTAAGTAGTTTATAGGTAGTACAATTTACTTTCCATACAATTTATGTTTATATGACTCAATTAAGTATAAGCAGATGTTTATATTGTTAATTGTTTTTTGTAGAATCGTTTCCGTAGGTATTTCAATTAGGGCATAGGTTTAAGCAATACAATCTAGTCTTAATGTAATTTAGTGCTTGAGTATTCTTTATAATGATTGTGTTCTATGTTATGCCTTTTGTTAAATAAAATTTAAAAAAATCCCCCCAACGGAGATCAGACAGGAGATATTATGGTGCACGAGTGTGTGCAATACACAAGCACTCTCTGTTCCTTCTCATAGTCCGGTGAGATGACATACCCGGAGAGATATCAGACCAACGGCTTTACGTACTTTAGGCACGTGGTTACAGCCAAGTTCCTGACTCCGAGCTGCGATTCAGTTATTTTTAAGATGGAAAAATCCAGTCACAATTATATTGGGATTTTAATACTGATACGATAGCTTTCTGTGATCTATTTTGTACATTATTTTTCATTCGTTATGAATAAAAGCGGCGATAGCCTAGTTGGGTGTGGAACGGACTGCTAAGACGAATGTCCGCAGGTTTAAAACCCAAGGGCACCACATGTGACTTTTTTAAAATCATGTGTGTATTCTTTGTGAATTACCGCTTGCTTTAACGGTGAAGGAAAACATCGTGAGGAAACCTGAACATCTGAGAAGTTCTCTATAGGAATTTCGAAGGTGTGTGAAGTCTACCAATCCGCACTAGGCCAGCGTGGTGGACTAAGGCCTTATCCCTCTCAGTAGTAGAGGAGGCCCGTGCTCAGCAGTGGGACAGTATATAATACAGGGCTGATATTATTATATATGAATGAACAATGTTATTTCGTTTATGGCAGTAGTTCCTAGCCTTTTAATATTGTTACCCCTGTATTCTCTGTGGAAAACAAACTTACCTATCGATATATATGTACTACGTGCTAGATCTGGCGTTCCGTACACTCATTGTGTTCGACTCAATTGTACTGCAATCCGTACACATGATTTTTGTATGATTTCAACATCGACAGCGTGTGGTTATATACGGAGTGGCGCTCATAATATAAGAACACGAGTCTAAGTGTAAACTTGGATGTGAATAAAAATATTAATGATTTCTTATATTTACGCGAATGTTAGACATTGAAATTAAACTAATTTTCGGATTCTATCGCGGTCTTTTGTATTTTATTTTTCTCCCGACGTTTCGAAGACTTTGCAGCCTTCATGGTCACGGGGGGGACTGAGGTGTTGTTCATCCGTAAAGTCAAAGTTACAATATCTACCTACATTTTTCAAATATACAACTTTTTAAAATTTTAGCTGTTGGTGGTCCGATCTACGCAGAATGAGCTCACAGTGCCTTGAAGTCTGGCAGCCGGTCTTTGGGTTCCGATTTAATTCAATGTAGAACTGGATCCCAGGCTTGTGCAAGCTTCCAACCATCTTCCCTATTGAAATTAGGATGTTTTTAATTTCAATAGCCTCGCGAATCATCCTGGGCAGGAATCGGTGTTCTTTGGCGAGGATTTGTGGCTTGTCTAGTCGCAGATAATGATTGGCGCCTCCTTCAGAGTGTTCAGCGACTGCAGACTTCGTCGAGCGTCGGTGTTTCACGTCAGCTATATGTTCTTTTACGCGGGTCCCTATATTTCTTTTTGTTTGCCCGATATAAGAGAGGCCACAGTTGCAATCTATTTTGTATACTCCCGGTTCTTGTAGAGGTATATGACACTTGACAGGTGGTAAAAATTGACTAATCTTCTTAGGCGGCTTAAAATAAGTTTTTATGGAAGCACGCTTCAGGATGTAGCCAATCTTGTCGGTGACTCCTCTTACATATGGTAATACAACCGGAACACGTTCAACTGTGGCTGGTTTCACTCGGTTTCTGTGACGGCGGCGTGGAATTTGGAGCTTGTTGTCTCGCAGTACTTGCTTGACATGTTGCAGCTCAGCGGCCAGGTGTTTCTCGTCACAGATTCCTTGTGCTCTCTGAAACAAAGATTTGCCCACGGTAGCTAACTGTTTTGGATGGTGATGAGATTCACCGTTCAGATATTTATCAGTATGGGTCAGTTCTACATTTAATTAAATCGGAACCCAAAAGACCGGCTGCCAGACTTCAAGGCACTGTGAGCTCATTCTGCGTAGATCGGACCACCAACAGCTAAAATTTTAAAAAAGTTGTATAATTGTAAAATGTAGGTAGATATTGTAACTTTGACTTTGCCGATGAACAACACCTCAGTCCCCCGTGACCATGAAGGCTGCAAAGTCTTCGAAACGTCGGGAGAAAAATAAAAACAAAAAACCGCGATAGAATCCGGAAAATTTGTTTAATTTCAATAAAAATATTAGTCAAATGTAAAATTATTTGTTGTGCAAGTGAATAAATAGGTTATAACAGTGACGTTTTGGTTACCATTTTAGTTCAGATTTTGAAAAATAGTTATATGGACGTTCGTGTATCATACATCTATACATATTATAAAACAAAGTCCCCAAAAGCTGTCTGTATGTGATCTATTTTCTCAAAATCTACTGAACATACTTTTATACGGTTTTTACTAAAAGATAGTGCAACACTTGAGCAAGGTTTACGTTAATAGTACATTACGGTTTTATGTAAATTGACTGAAACAATGATTACTGTTGAAGAGGTCACGTGGTTGCAAAAAATCTAGTTGGTCGCGATTTACGCGGGAAAAAATTGTAACACACTGGTTTCCACGCAAGAGATGCCGCGTACACAGCTACTAAGTTAAATAAACATACACCTTATTAATATTAAATGGACGTAGAAATGAGACAGCCTTGATATTTGATAACAAATTATTTCAATTTGTAAATCCATGAATATAAAATGTCTAATCTATAACTTATTTACGTTTTGAATGTTAAATGATCTCTGTGGTAGATAGATGTGGATTTTACTTTTATTTATCAGATTCTCTGATTAGAAATTCCATTTGTAATTTTCTGTGATATAATTGATTTCTTCTTTACTGACTTTCGGGAACGGCAGTCAATCTCAACGGAGGTCAACCAAGTACAGAGACATTCACACTCACTACAACTCCTGTAAGCCAGGATCAGTGGCATTGTATGACACCGAGCAGTGAAGCTCGCCGAGTCTCTGGGAACACTAATTTGTCATTATCCCGCAACGAAATTAATCAAATAGAAATATAGGCAGGAGTTGGAAATATTAATTGTCCACTTCCATAGCAAAGCGGGAGACAAAATAATGATCTAAGGAGGCGTTTTAACCTCAAGGACAAGGACGTTTACAACTAGATAAGCCAGTCATAAAGCACCACGGATAAAAATTAAACGAAATAGGCATTGCAACAGAGTATTACACCCGTGCCTGGGAAAGCATGTAAAGCCATTGGTCCTGCGCCTGATCTCTCACCGGTCATGTCTGCCGTCTCACTGGACTATGCGAAGGTACATACAGAGAGTGCACCTGTGTACTGAACACACTTGTGCACTATAATATCTCCTGCGTGGCTTTTCCGTTGAGATTGGCCGGTTATGAAAGAATTAATCATCAATCAATAGAGACTTGTGATTTAACAGCCTTTTGGCAATAGGGTACTTTCCTATGTTTGATTTAGTTTATTATTTTATATGTAACAGAAAATAATATAATAAATACTTCTGTGAAATCAGCATCAAAATTGGTTGAAAAATAGAGCAGTTATTCATATTTGAAATATTGTTGTGAGTAAAAGTGGGGACGTGGTGGGGTTATCGCGCTGTCCTTTTCTCACTCACGCGGCGTTATGGCTGGTGGCACCTGGTGACGTCACATTTCACTATTACAGTAATTTCACAGCTATAATCAAATTTCAAAGCTTTTTAACTTATTATTATTGCGTGAATTTTCAAAATTCTTTTTCCGAAAATATTTAGGTTAACTACATTTTTGATAAATGTATTTAAAATAAAGTCAACTACCCTATTGCATGATGAAATATTGGTCGAACTAGGTTCTCAAATTCGTGCCAAATTGAGGTTTCTGTGGTTAGGTTTGATTTACAAAGTAAATATTAAATTACTTGTTACTTCATTCAGAGTAAGTCGATGAAGGTACTGGTGGTAGGTCTATCATATGTGAGAGTCCGCCTGAGTAGATACCACCGCAATTAGGGGCGGCTGTAGACGAAGACAATTACCGTCGGAGGAAGCCCGCAGCAGTCCTTAATACGCCGAAGAGGGCCACCGTGAAGTTTTAGTTGGTAGGCCGTTAGGTTGGGTTGTATATAGGGTCAGGGACCCGGCGGCCGCCCGAAGGTCCTGATCAAATTCTGGCAGCTCTTTGTCGGGCCGTAAGGCAACGGTTACCCCAACATAACCGCTCAATCGCCCCCCAAGAAGGTTAGGCGGTAGTAATAAGGAAATTTCGCCGCGACAAAAAAAAAACACCGCAATGCCTATTTCTGCCAAGCAGCAGTGTGTAGTCACTGTTGTGTTCCAGTTTGAAGGACATTGTAGCCAGTGTAACTACTGGATATATGGTCCCATCTACGCAGAATGAGCTCATGACTTGAAATCTGGCATCCGGTCTTTTGGGTTCCGATTTAATTCAAAGTAGGAATTCGTTCTTAACTAGGTGGTTATCGAAAACGAGATTTTCCAAGGCATTTGACTTATACAAAATATCAAATCTAGCAGCTCATGTGATAGGACCCTTTCTTTTAATTGTATCCGTGGTGCTTTATAACTAGCTTATCTAGTTGTAAACTCCTATCCTTGAGGTTAAAACGCCTCCTTAGTTTATTATTTTGTCCCCGTTTTGCTATGGAGGGAAGTGGACAATTAATATTTCCAACTCCTTATCTTTCTATTTGATTAATTTCGCGGGATAATGACGGATTAGTGTTCGCTGAGACTCGGCGAGCTTCACCGCTCGGTGTCATACAATGCCACTGCTGATCCTTACAGGAGTTGTAGTGGCGGGTGTGAGGGAGGGAGAAATATTCCAATTTTCAGAAAGTTAGCCTTCCCTTCTTTAAACACAATACACTGTCCTACTTCTGGGCCTATATTGAGAGGGGTTAGCTTAGTCCACCACGTTGTAGTGCCAAGACTTCATACCTTTAAAATTCTTAAGAATTCAGGTATGCAGGTTTCCTCACGATGTTTTCCTTCACAGTTAAAGCAAGCGATAATTCACAAATACACATGTAACATTGAATTGTTATGTTTGGTCACCAAAGTCTGTTCCATTCTTAAGTCTAGCGATGGTTGTTTTTATGCAATAATTAATTTTTGGGTTTTTTGTTTCAGGTTAGAATCGGAGAAGTTTTTAATGATTAATGTAAGTATTTTTTTAGAATTATATTTCATATTTTTAATAGGGAGAAAATGATTATGCGTTGAATGAACTACTTTTTTTTGTACGGGCAGCCAGTTACCCCGCTCCACCTGATGGTAAAGAGTTGGGTCCAATAGAATGTCGACTGACGAGAGATGATTACCCCTCAGTCGACACAATTATGTCTGTTGGAACCGAAACTCAGGCTGATCCTGGAACGCGACACACGTGGGCCACTATGGCGGGTTTTAACACCTTGTGTGCGGTCGCTATCTGGGCGGATATAAAGTATATCCTACCACCAGCAAACCATTCGTCTCGGCAGTCTGTTCCACTTCCAACTGCTATCATGTAAAAAGAAATAATATAATTTAATTTATCAATATTTTCCAGGACACAATTCTCCCTGAAGCCGTAAAATTTTGGGAGCAAGCGCTGAAAGTGAGGAAGACTGGAGGGCCTATCAAATTAAATAGGTAAGATCAATGACGTTTTACAAATAGATGCGTCATAGACTAACAAAATTGCACATAAAAACAGCGCAGTATTTACTATAGTCACATACCTGTACAGCCCTAGCAGCTCGCATTGATACGGCCCGAGTGTGCCCGAATGGGCCCGAGCGTCGACCGCCGTGGCCATTACATTCGAACAAAATGCATTTATTAGTTAAAAAATAAATTTAATAGTGTATACTCATTCACAGTTGGAGTATAATTTGTACATCGTCTAGAACACAGGAAGGCAAAATATTTAAAAAAATACAAAAAGTTTGTAAGCCGACTAGCCGCGACAGTGGTTGGAGGTTGACTAAGTGAATGTCGGGCAATTACCTTGCTTTTGTCTTGCCAGTAAAAAACTCGGACAACGTATCTATGTAATAAAAATATCTTAGGGTCAGCTTGTTTACCTTCAATGGCGGACTTACAATTTTGAAAATAGGTTTGAAATATTAAAATAGAAGAGTATTGTAGCCCTGCAGCGGCTTGTCTGAGTTTCTGGCATGGCCGCTTGCCATCAGGTGGGCCGCTAGCTCGCTAGCTCGACTGCCTATACTGGGACATAAAATAAAATTAAATATATGTCGCCGCAGCACATCGTTATTCGTTGAATTGGTGAATTTCCGAAGCGATACTGACGCCATCTATCATTACATCGATGAAGTATTAGAAAAGGAGGGAGGTTGACGGCTGTCAATATAAGGACCGGCTGAACGACGAGAGCTCTAAAGTCCGGTGTGCTTGTAAAAGCCGGCCCTGCCAGGCTAACAAACGTATAGTCAGTCCTAAAAAAAAAAAAACCGGAGCTCAGTCTTGTACGAGTCTTGTAGAAGTCTTCAGCAGTCTTGTTTCGACGCTCGAACCGAGCACCCTGGGTATTCCGCTAGTGTTACTATGCAGTAAATTGTTAGTGAAGCAAAGAAGTGTTTCAATAATTGAATAACTGTCTGGAAAATAAATATACACCGGTGATACTTTACCAGTCATGTAAAAAAATAACCAAGTAAACAGTGTTCACTCCGACATATATTTAATCAAAGACATGAAACAAAACAGTACAGTTAGTTAAAGACGGGACATCAGGAACAAATTTGTGCTAAAAAAGTTATATAATAGGTAATAAGTCGCGTTTGAAATGTCCGTGTGACAAGATGCAAGGGCACACTCTTCAGACTTTTCTGAAATTATGTGCGTATTCTTTTTGAATTATCGCCTTTTATTATTTAAATAAAAGGCCGGCATAATTGTTTCGACTGAGGGGTAATCATCTCTCGTCAGTCGACCTTCTACTTGACCCCACTCCACTTACCATCAGGTGCAGTGAGGTTACTGCAGTGTCCTTATAAAAGAGAAAAATAAAAAAAAACTGTCTTTTTTATATTATTTATTAAAGATCATGGTGTTGTAATCAGCAATGATATATTACAAAGAAAGTTACAAATTGTATCAAAAATATAAATATTATTATAGATTTTTATATGGTGCACATAGTTCGAAAGTTGATCAGTTCACTCACAGTCGAAACAGAGTCGACACCTCGTCGAAACGGAGAATCACGCATATATTATTTTTCTTTTATCTTTTATGTCATTCGACGAAATTTAAATTCGTTTAGGGCTTTTTTATCTTTCGCCTCTGTTTCGACTGCGCTGCGACTTTACATATTATTAGGTCAAGTAACTTTAACGCTATGTTCAAGTGCTTAAGTGAATTATACAGGGTCATTGGCATTACGTTATTAAATGAAACCACACCACCTATGTTATTGTGCCAAAAAATATTAATTAATAAAGAATATTTTATAACAAAAATACCGGTTTTATTTTTATCTTTTTATAGTTTTGGTTGAAATATTGCATGTGAGTGTATTTCTGACTGAAAGTATGATGTTGCGGCGATGAATTATCTTAGAGTAGTAATGGCATTAGGGCGCGTAAACTAAAATTACTTTTTAATATTTATTTTGTTCGAAAATTACAGTGTTTTATTTTACATCTACGGTCCGAGTTATTTATTGTAGTGTTATTTTCAAGATAAGTATGTGATTTCATTTAGTAACGCAATGTCAAATGAATATATTACAATAAATCCGTATAACACATTACTAAACATGGTTATAAATATAGTATTTCAAACATTTTTCTTCAAATGCTTATCCATTTAACTATCCGCCGTTTTCAATAAACGATCCCAATCTCTTTTTCTATCCGTCGCGAAAATGGTCCAATCAGCGCAGAGATTTTTTGACATGTTTTTATTTATTTAATAATTTCATATGTTTACGCGCATGTTAGACATTGTAATAAAACTATTTTTCGGAATTTATCGAAGTTTTTGTATTATAATTTTCTCCCGACGTTTCGAAGACTGCAGCCTTCATAGTCAGGAGAAATATTACCTCTTCAACGAGAAAAATTATAGATAGAAGGGATTCTCTCTTCCGACGACAACCCAATTCACTGCCTTCTACATTGTTTTCAAATCTATTTTATTCATTACAAATTATCTTTTTGAGTTCGGTCGCCTTAGTTCTAAGGGAGCGAGCGTGTATGGCCAGAGATAGACTATTTTTTTTGTTTACAAATAATGTTCTGTGTGTTAATACTGAATATTTTGTCATGTGACGTCATGAAAAGAATGTTACACTTCTTAGACTCCTCCCCTTCTTAACTTGTGACGTAACACCTATTTAAGATTAAGACTTATGACCCCTAACCCCATGTGACATGATGGCCCACGTTGACCCTCTCAGACGTAATATATGAAAGGACCCATAATATTAACATTGTTCACTGAAACGGCAGACAATTTTAGTAGAAACAAAATGAAAAATTACATTTATCTCATGTTCGAGAATATTCTTTGCTGTAAGTCCTTCAGAAATCCTTGCCCCGGTTATGGTACGTACATCACTTTCTTCGCGTTCATGGGTAGTTCGTATGCTATCACCTTGTAGCAGTTTGGGCAGAAATGATTCCTGTTCTTCAAGCAGTCCATGTAGTATATCATCACAACGATTGGGAGCATGCTGGAATGATAAAACATCACATTTATGCCTTTTATAAGAATATATAATATCAGCCCTGTATTATATACTGTCCCACTGCTGGGCACGGGCCTCTTTTACTAAGAGGGAGTAGGCCTTAGTCCACCACGCTGGCCTAGTGCGGGTTGGTAGACTTCACACACCTTCGAAAATTTCTTATAGAGAATTTCTCAGATGCAGGTTTCCTCAAGATGTTTTTCTTCACCGTTAAAGTGAGCGATAATTCACAAAGAATACACACATCATTTTTAGAAAAGTCAGAGGTGTGTGCCCTTGGGATTTGAACCTGCGGACATTCGTCTCCGCAGTCCGTTACACACCCAACTAGGTTATCGCATGCCTTGTATATCCGAGAGGTTTTTTGCAGTCGACATTAAGGGAAAGTTGCGAATGAATGGAATCCCCTAGCGACTGCAGAGGCCCGGAGAAGAGTTAGAAGTGTATAATTTGGCGGAAGGATGGAATCCTCTTTACGATGGATAGAGATATAGGAGAAGAAATTTTCGTGAGGAACCATGAGGTATACACACTTAACTGTGTGTGAAGGGCCGCGACAAATGTGGAGACCGAGCGCACAAGAATTGCCTCGGGAATGGTTACATATTTTGCCGCCTAACGAATGAATGAATGAATGGATGAATGGATGAATGATTGAACAAAATAATGAATGAAAGAACGAATGAATGATTTTTCTTTGGCTTACATTAAAGCTATAAGTTTTAATATTTTAATAATTGTAATCGTAGTGTTAAGTCTGATGGCAAACTTAATAAATAATTAAAGGACATTGAAGCCAGTGTAACTACTGGACATATGAGACTTAACATCTCATGTCTCAGGCGAGCGCAGTTGAATACCAAACAGTACTTTGTAATTTGGTATAAGTGTTTCTACTATTTATGGGCAGTCGTATTACCATCAGGCAAACGGTATGCTCGTCTCGTCATTCAAAGCAAAAAATATGATTACTTACCAAATTAACAGACAAAATAGAGCACACAGGTGAGTGATCATTCCCACTTCTTTAACAACTAAAGTGTGGACTTGCATCCCGCAGTGGTGGCATATGAGATATTTTCGGTCCAAGTTTGGAATGCCTACGGGTGGTCCTGGAAAAAGTTAATTATGATTAAACATAAAAATAATAATAACAATTAAAAAACGCGGAATTGATAGATCAAGCACACCGCTCGCGCTGTTGCATGGAACGAGCGGGACGTGTGCGGGGCCGCGGGGTGGGGTTGGGAGTGCTTGTAACGGTCGGCTGTAGTTTGTATCAGGAAGCGACCGACATGCGGATTTTTATTAATAGAAAAGACTTATTAGTGGCGAAAGGTGAAGATTACTGAGAGGGAAACCGACATAACATATAGGTACTATTGCAGAAATGCTCTCTGCAAATCGTTCTAATGATAATGAGATTCTATAGAAATCCTACATTTGTATAGCTTAATAGTTTTTGCTCGAGGCTTAAATGTAAAAATAATAGTAGACAACAAAGTCACACTCTTAAAATAACAAAATAAGGTAAAATAAATCCCAGGTAAGTGTGCTACGTTCCGGGATCAGCCTGTGTATATCCGGTTCCAGCATAATTGTGTCGACTGAGGGGTAATCATCTCTCGTCAGTCGACATTCTATTGGACCTCACTCTTATCATCTGATGCAGAAGGGTCAATTTTTCGTGCCACTAAATTATAACTTGATACAAACCATTTGCCCAAATTAAAACGTTATGATAACATGGCTGCATTAGCTGAGATTCAATTCGAATCTCAGTTCGGACAGTGATAATGTATTTCTCTGCTCACTGTCAAGAGTTTGGAATTTATGCCCGATATGGCGATAGACTCGCCCATCACATCATGGGACAGGAAAAGTAGGTCACCGGTGGTAGGTCTCTCATATGCGAGAGTCCTCCTGGGTAGGTACCACCACAATGTCTATTTTAGCCGCCATTCAGCAATATGTAGTCACTGTTGTGTTCCGGTTTGGAGGACATTGTAGCCAGTGTAACTACTGGACATAAGACTTAACATCTCATGTCTCAGGATGGCGAGCGCAGTGTTATACCAAACAATACTTTATAATTCAAGGTGTTGGCGTTTCTTCTGTTTATGGGCGGTCCTATCGTTTACCATCAGGTGAACGGCATACTCGTCTCGTCATTCGAAGCAATAAAAAAAAACAAATAGTGCTCAGTTTGAACCCCTTCCTACCTCTTCGGGAATAAAGACGTGATATCCGCTGTTTTTTATACAAATCCAAAGAAGACATCTAGAATCTGAAAGACCATACCTGGCACAATAACCTGGGTTCGTGGCGGTTGTGGCGTAGGCTGGCCCACCACTGTTGGGGTTGGCGTGGGGTTCCGCATGTCATACTCAGTGTACGCTGGTGGTGGTTCTGGGAACCCCGATATAGGTAACGTTGGGGGCAGATTTGACTCTGGAATCGGCCTGGTGTACGAATCAGATCCTGGTGACGATATAAAGGAGATGGGGGGTGTTGCTGTTGAACCTGGGGAAGATAATTGTTATACAGATGATGGTGACGTCATTGTTATGATGTGTGCGTGGACAATTAGCGAGGGAATCAGAGAGTAATCACACCCATTTCTAGCTCATTTTAACAAATCTCTCCTAGTCGAATTTCGGCTGCTGGCCAATCTCAACGATGATCAGACGCAGGAGATATTATAGTGCACAAGTGTGTGCAATACACAAGCACTCTCTGATCTTTCTCATAGTCCGGTGAGACGACGATATGACTGGAGAGATCAGGCGCAGGACCAACGGCTTTACGTGCTTTCCGAGGCACGGAGGTATCACACCGCCAACTTCCTGACTCGAGCTGCGATTGAGTAATTTTTATGGAAAAACTCAAATATTTTTGTCTTCACACGGTATTCGAACCCAGTACCTCAACGCGGTAGAATTTCAGAATTAAGAATTTATGTTGTATTATTTTTAGTATTTTTACTTTCCATATTAAATTATTATTTTTTACACCTATATTGTTTCATCTCTGTCGCAGCCAAAAGTTGGATATGGGAAATGTCGTCGGCATTCAGTCCACCTTTATACATTTTTATATAGAAAGTGTGTAAATAACTTACTGGTAGTAGTTCTCTTACATGTGAGAGTCCGCCTGGGTAGATACCACCGCAATGTCTATTTCTGTCAAGCAGTGTGTAGTCACTGTTGTCTTCAGGTTTGAAGGACATTGTAGTCAGTGTAACTACTGGATATAATGAGACTTATCATGTCTCAGGATGGCGAGCGCAATGGAATACCAAACAATACTTTGTAATTCAAGGTGTTGGTGTTTCTACTGTTTATGGATCGTATCGCTTATCATCAGGCGAACGGCAAGCTCGTCTTGTCATTCAAAGCAATAAAAACCTATCTGTTACCTACCAGAGGCACTGGACCCAGGCAGCTCCAGGACCCTAGGCCTCTGCGGCCGCGGCGGTGGGACCCTCACTGGAGTGTCGGCAATCTCCACGTCTGACTCCGAGTTCAAGGAGTTATTAGACCTCACTGTGTTCGCTCTTGCAATGTCTATCCTTTTATTCTCAAAAGGGTCGAAGAAGATTGTTTCCTGGAAATAAATATTGATCTATGTGAGCGGAACGGAGTCAGTCTTTTGTATATCCAGTGTTATTGTCGATTGAGGGTAATGGGAAAGGTGGGTTTACCGCCTGGCACAACAAAGTGACCTCACTGCATCTGATGGTAAGTGGAGTGGGCTCCAATAGAATGTCGACTGACACGATGATTACTCCTCGACTGTCGGAACAATAGTTTCCTAGGTTTGATTTAGTTTATTTTATGTGTAACCGAAAATAATACGAAAAAGAAATTCTTCTGTGGAATCAGCAACAAAATTGGTTGGAAAAGCAGTTATTCATATTTGAAATATTGTGAGTAAACGTGATGGGGCTATCGCGCTGTCCTTTTCTCACTCACGCAGCGTTATGGCCGGGGGCAATTGGTGACGTCACATTTTACTATTACTGTAATTTGACAGCTTCCCTTTCCACCAATAATCAAAGGTTTATTTATTGCGTGAAATTCTTTTTCCGATAGATTTATGATGAAGTACTATTTTAAATATGAATTTAAAAATTTCGTTAATTAACCTACTCTCCCCCCCCCCCCTCCTTATGTTATTTCGTGATTTTATTTCCGATCCCTTCCGCTCCTTCGAGCCTCACGTGATTAATGGACGTCCCCATAATACAGAGATATTACATACCTGTACATATTGAGGTTCAGTCGTTTCCCTTTGCAAGACTTCACTTCTTTCGTCCACCATGAGGTCTATATACACCACTGGATTCGCGCTAGGATCCGGTTTGCACGGCAGCTGTGGTCTAGAGGAGCTGGCTGAGGGTTCTTCACGCTGGACAGGAATGATTTAGTGAGATATGTCTACTGCGCAATCTAATATATAAAATTCTCGCGTCACAACGTCTACAAACTCCATCGAAACGACTTGACCGATTATTATGATTTTTTTGTGTATCGTTAGGTCTGAGAATCGGGCGTAAACTATATTTTAAACTCGTAACTTATAAGGCTATGCGAACAAGGCGTGGTGGACCAAGGCCTAATCCCTCTCAGTAGTAGAGGAGGCTCTAGCAGCAGTGGCACAGTATAATATTATTTTTTATTAGAACTTGCTTTTGCTCGCGCTTCGCCCGCGTGAAGGAGTTTTTGGGATAAAAGTCCCGCTACATATTTTCCAGGGTCTGAAACTATCTCCGTACCAAATTTCATAAAAATCCGTTCAGTAGATTTGGAGAAAATCGATAACATACATAGACAGAAAAAAAGGACTTTGTTTTATAATGTGTATCTATATATATATAAATGAATCCCTATTTACCTTGGTCACGCCATCACGCGTGAACGGCTAGACCGATTTCACAATTCTTTTTTGTTGTGTTTGTTATTGTCAGAAGGTTCTTGTTGCGTAGCCGAACGGAGAGACAAGTGAAACGATTGCTTGCTAATGACAAACTGTTTAATGCATGACAGTAGGAGCGGGGCGCAGCCACATAACTACAATACGTAGGTACATACACCACATTCCCTCCCCAACAGTTCCCGAAACTTCAATTTACTATATTAACTACAATATAATATTACTATCTAATACCCCTAGAAAAATCTCTTATAATCTATTGTCGGAATATTCCGCAAGAGCCTAGACGTATGTCTTGAGGACGTTAAAGGTTCTTCTGGAACGGTAGGATCCTCTGACGGCGAATTACTATTGTTGTCGTAGTTGGTCTGACTGGTTGCCTCGGTAGTCGAGGCGGCCTCGTCGAGGCCAGGCTCTGGACTCGATGTTTCTTGTGTTTCTGGTCGAGGGCTGCCACTCGTCTCCCCCTCCGCCTCAACTCGTTGGCTGCTTCCGTCCTCCACGTCGTTCCCGTCTTGTAAGTCAACGTACTCAGGTTTGGAAATGCGATCACACATTTCAATACCATATCTATATAGTACTAATTGATTTTTGTGTTTCTTTATATGTGCGAGTGACAAATTGTCTTTCACTAGGTACATAACTTTACCTAAGCGTTTTAAAACTGTACCATTACGCCAACAAAATGTATTCATGTTTTTAATTTTTTATACAATATTTGATCCCCACTAACGAAAGTTTGATTATTTTTCCCGCCATAATTTCTACTCTGTAAACACTGTTTAGATTTCACATTATGAGTAAGCGATGTGGAAGCCGGCGACGCTGTTTTTATAGGGTTAATCAAATCTAAATGTGATCGGAGGTTTTTTCCAAAAACAAGTTGAGACGGTGAAACCCCGGTAACCGAATGTATTGAATTCCGGTAGTCAAAAAGATATTTTAGTAACATACGTTTGCCATCCCTGCTGCTGTTTGTACTTAAAAGACTACATTTAATACCTTTTTTGACAATTTTCACGTAGCTTTCGGCTTGACCGTTGCTAGCGGGATGATATGCTGGTGACGTTATGTGTGAAATTCCATTGGATAAACAAAACTTTTGAAATTCTTGTGACACGAAAACCAGCCCATTATCACTGACTATTGTATGTGGCACACCAAAACGCGACATAAAGTCGTATATTTTGTCGAGTACGGAATATGAAGTAGTCGTGTTACCCATATCGTAAACTTCCACCCACTTAGAGTATGCATCAACAATGACTAGATAGTTGCGATTGTTTATAGGGCCCAGTAAATCTATATGAACACGATAAAAGGGTTGGGGAGGGAAAGGCCAGGGGGCCAAAGGGGCGCGGGGTGGCGTCGGACGCAATTGAGTGCATATACTACATGCGCCAATCATTTTTTCTATTTCACTATCTATCCCGGGAAACCAAAAACGCGACCGGGCCTCCGCTTTAGTTTTTACAATCCCTAAGTGTGACTTATGGAGCTCCGGTAAGATTTTGTGACGAAGCCTCTCCGGAATTACTATTTTATGCCCACGCATCACACAGCCATTTTCACAGGAAAGCTGCGTTCGGCACATGTGATAAGGTTTAATTTGCAAGCTACCTACTTTTTTTGGCCAGCCCTTTGAAATATATTTAATAACTTTATTCAAAACCATATCTTTCTTGGTTTCGTCCCGTAGAACTTCTATAGTAATCAGTGAGGTTCCGTCGATTACGAAATTAACATATGACGCGCGATCTTCGATATCGGCACCATGTATTCTTTCCTCCCTATGCACGGAGGTCGCCTGAGATAGTGTACCAGTGACAGGCAAGTAAGCACGAGACAAAAAATCAGCACAGTTGTTTCCGCTACGTATATATTCAATTGTATAGTTATATGCGCTAAGGAACATTGCGTACCTTTGTAGACGGTTCGCTGATATCTCTGGTATACCCCGATATGGCCCGAATATAACAATAAGCGGTTTATGATCCGTTCTTAAAACAAATGGGCGGGATCTGCCATATAAATACTGGTGAAATCGTCTCACCCCGAAGATAATTGCTGTGGCTTCTTTTGAATTTGCGAATATCGTTTCTCGGCCGCGTTTAATGTCCGAGAAGCGAACGAAATAGGCCGTTCTGTACCATCCTCGCATTTTTGCGACAAGATTGCACCTAACCCATACGGGGATGCATCGACCGTCAAAATAATTTGCGCGTCAGGATCGTAATGAGCCAGTACTTGATCCGACGCCAGTATGGATTTTATCCTGCAAAAAGCATCATTATGTAATTTATGCCAAGACCATTTGGTTCCTTTTTTCAGCAGGTCATATAAGGGACTAAGTATACTTGAAGCGCTGGGAACAAAGTTTCGGTAATAGTTAACAAGCCCTAAAAATGATTGCAACTTATGTATATCGCTTGGCGCCGGGGCATCTAATATCGCTTTAACTTTATCGCCGGATTTCTTCAGACCATGTCTATCTATCACATACCCTAGATAACTGATTTCATTTTGAAAGAAAACACATTTTTCTTTCTGTAACACCAGACCCGCATTTTGCAGTCTTTGTAGAACTATTTGCAGTCTTTTAAATGCAATTCAGTACTATCGGCTGTTACTAAAATGTCGTCAAGCAAACATAACACTCCGTCCAACCCGGATAAAATCGTATCCATCGCCTTTTGAAAGATAGCAGGCGCGCTCGCTAAACCAAATACCATGCGCGTGTACTTAAACAATCCGCGGTGGGTATTAATACAGGTCAAACGTTGCGACTCCTCGTCTAGCACAAATTGATTGTAGGCCATAGAAAGATCTAATTTTGAAAATTGTAAGCCTCCGTGCAATTTAGAAAACAACTCATGGATGGTTGGCAGCGGGTATTGTTCTACAATTAAATGCTTGTTTATAGAACATGAATAATCTACACACAGCCTAATCGTACCATTCCGCTTCAACACAGGGACTATGGGTGATGCATACTCTGCGTGGTCTGTAGGCTTTAAGATTCCTAAGCCGACTAACCTATCAATTTCTATGTCTATTTTATCCCGCAGCGCAAATGCGATGGGACGGGCTTTAAAGAAAACCGGTTTGGCGTTATCTTTTAATTGTAATTTCACTTGGTATTTATTAAATTTCCCTAGCTTGTCTGAAAATAATTGAGGGAATTGGGTTTGGAGTTCGTTGACTACTGTAATGGAAGTGTTAAGGAAATTACACGGTAACAACTGCAACTTAAATAATGATAAAAAGTCCCTGCCTAATAACGGTGGCCCGCCGTCGCGGACAACATACACTTCGAGTTTATGAGTTTCCCGCAAGTACGTTAATGGTAACTGAATGACCCCAATAGATTTCATTTGGTTACCTGTGTAAGATAGAAGTTGTTTATCGGATTTCGAAACTTTAAAATTACTAAAATATCTTTTATAAGTGTTTTCATTAATGACGGTTACCGCGGATCCGCTATCAATTTCAAATTGAATACCTATATTGCCTACAAACACGCATACCGTCATGGGCTCGCCGCGCAATGTCCGAATATTATAACACTTACCATCGTCGCCTGCATCCACATCAACTACCCCATGTGATTCACATTTTTGCACATTTTACGTAAATGCCCTTTTTTGTTGCACTTATTGCATTTAAATTTAGCAAAACGACACTGAGCACTTTTGTGATTTGTACGACCACACACTGCACAATTTTCCGTGATGGAACCGCTACAATCTTCGCGATTACGACCTTGCGTAATCTTGAACAGCTGATCGACTTGCTGACCGGTAGTCGCCGAGGCGGTCGCGCCGGCCCGAGCGCACCGAACACTGTCTGCAATTTCCACTGCTTTCGCCAGGGTTAACGACTCCGTTGACTGAGCGAACAGCTTATCCCTCTCGGGACCTATTAGCAACCCAATGACGAAACGATCTCGTAACGCCTCTTCTATGTTACTGAATCCACAGTCCGCCGATAGTCCCCGAAGCCTTGCCGCCCATTGCTGGTGACTTTCACCTGGTTGCTGGGTCGCTGTATGGAATTTATGCCGCTCACCAAACCCATTTCGTTTAGGCGTGAAATGGGCATCTAAGAGTGATATGATGTCTTCATAGGGCAATTCCTGCAATTCTTTAGGCAAGGCGAGATCCGCAGCGAGCTTGTAGGTCCCGTCCGTGAGTGTTGTCAGTAGCACTGCACGCCTCTTCGTCCCTGTAGGGTCCGATATATCCGTAATATTGTTCGCTATGAACCATTGTATGATTCGGTTTTTACACGGCTTCCAATCTTGAATACAATGGTCGAAATTAGGCAAAATTCCGCAAAAGGTCATTTTACTATTTTTTTTTTTATTATGTGGGTACTCGTCGCCAATGTTGCGTAGCCGAACGGAGAGACAAGTGAAACGATTGCTTGCTAATGACAAACTGTTTAATGCATGACAGTAGGAGCGGGGCGCAGCCACATAACTACAATACGTAGGTACATACACCACAGTTCTTATGAAAGAAAAAAATCATAAAATTGTGGGGAAAATTAGAAGAAAACTTAACGACAATATTAATTATACATAAGTGTCAGTGGTTTGCAATAACTGTCAGCGATCGACAAAATGCGCGCGTGCGTACATGGTTAAGACAGGACAACGTCTGTCGAGTCAGCTTGTAGATTTATAGTTCTGTAGGGTTGTTGCCACTGTTTATGGGCGATATCGTTCCATCAGTCGTACCACCGTCATGCTTTAACTCACCTCAACCCGGACCGGTTCCTGCCTCTCCTCTCTATGTTCTGAGACACCACTCCCGTCCTCCTCTGGAAGATCTATATACACCACTGGGTTCTCGTCGGGCTCGGGCTTTTGCGGCAGCGTTACCGTTGTACTAGAAGGCGTTTCTTCCCTCCTCTGAAAAGAGGAAGCGTATGCGTAAACAAATTTGTCATAGCACACAGATTTTTTTTACTGCACCATGATAAAGGTAATGCCGTTCAAATTATTTCTATACGTGTTTAGCGGCGTAAAGGTTGACGCCACTGTAAAGGAACAGATGGATACGTTCCTCTATGGAAGGGGAAGATACTCAGTCAGGCAAATGTTTGTGACCGGCCGCGGTCCTCCGGCGGTTCCTATTCGGAGGTGGTATATATACTGCGTTGCGCAAATTCTGCTATCGCAAGCCAGTATCGTCTATCGCCATCTAGCGTGATTGCTGTATGATATCACTATAGTGTCAATGCATCGATCATCTCGCAGTTCCGACGATGTTGACGAGATGGCGGTGTATGCACTGATTGTACCGCCACATTTGCAGGGCAAAGTGACCCCATTGTATAATGGCAAGAGAATGTCGACTGACGAGAGATGATTACCCCTCAGTCGACACAATTATGCCTGTTGGAACCTGATATACATAGGCTGATCCCGGAACGCGACACTTACGCGGGTCACTATGGCGACTGTAGTGAGGTCTCGGAGTCGATCGCCGGGTCGGGCAGTGATATTGAGTTTGCTTCTTAGTATCAGATAGGGCGATAGGCTCGCCCCCTATCACATCATGGGACGGAATATGTAAGTTGCACCTCTTACATAAAAGGCGTAAGTGGGTGTTGTAATCAAGTGCAATCATTGCTAGCAATAATTTCTTACATTTATTGCTTCGTCGAGCTATACATACCTCCACTGGCGGGGCAGTTGCGACTTGCTCTGGCACATAGACTGCATCAGGCCTGCCAAGGTCACCACTCTGTGGCCTCCTGGGCAAGTTGGCCCAGCGTGAGGTCTGCCCTGGATTTGAAGTGGGCGCGTCAGTGAAATGAGGGTTGACGTACGGGTACCCCTGGTACCGACTCCAACTTGACGAGGCTTGCATTGCTGGAAGCAAGAAGAGATATTGGTTTTAGTTATTTGATTTGTTACCCCTGGTACCAACATCGGACACAAACCCCAATTGTTTTTTATTCGTACTCAGCAGTGACCAAACTGCGCCGGATAAGTGATGATTGTCAGTCGATACAATTATGCCGGTTGGAACGGGATACACAGGCTGATCCCGGAACGCGACACACGTGGGCCACTATGGCGGGTTTTAACACCTTGTGTATGGTAGTCGCTATCCGGGCGAATATAAAATGCCTAGTCATTTTGATATAGCGTTACTAAATGAAACCACATACTTATTTACTTTGAAGTAAACTTAACAATAAGTTACTTGAGCCGTATATGTAAAACAAAAAAGTTTAAGTTTCGAATAAAATATTTATTTATTTATTTATTTATAAGGCATATCAACAATATAAACACTTACATTGAAATTGACAATAATTATACCCTTATTAGCTAGCATTTATATTTCTAACAGACATGCACAACGTTCATATGAGTCCAATTCACTTAAGATATCAAAATTACTAATGACTAAGTTAATTAAGAATAAAATACGAGAAACAATCTGTAGTACAAAATTAAAATGTTAAAATATAACAATATAAATAAAAAGTAATTTTAATTTTACACGCCCTAATGCTACTACTACTACTCTAAGAGAATTCGCAGCAACATCGCACTTTCAGTCAGAAATAAACTTACGCACACCATATTCGCATTAAACTACAAAATGATAATAAAAATTAAAAAACTAAAATCAGGATTTTTGGTGAAAATATTCGTTATTAATGGATGATTTTTGGCACAATGTCAGCTAAGGTGAAGACGAGTATGTGGTTTCATTTAGTAACGCAAGCTCAAAATGACCCTGTATATCACCAGTTATTATTTACCTTAATTTTAATTTTCAACCTCCTCTACGCCACATGTAAGAATTATAAAATAAACTAAACATTTGTTTATTTACTTTACCAATACATTATATCCACAAGATAAGACGACCGTAACAGATAAGAAACATTTCTGAGTGGTCACCTATCAGTCATAATTGCGACTAGCTATTTTCAATAATAATAATATCAGCCCTGTATTATATACTCTCCCACTGCACGGGCCTCCTTCACTACTGAGAGATTAGGCCTTAGTCCACCACGCTGTAGTGCGGGCAGACTTCACACACCCTCAAAATTCCTATAGAGAACTTATTAGGTATGATCACTTATTATATACTTGTCCCACTGCACGGGCCTCCTCTACTACTGAGAGGGATTAGATCATAGTCCACCACGCTGCAGAGTGGGCAGAATTCACACACTCTCAAAATTTCTATATAGCCCTATGGTGTGCAGGTTTCCTCACGATGTTTTCCTTCACCGTTAAACTGAACAATAATTGAAAATACATTTCGAAAAGTCAGAAGTGTTTGGGTTTTGAACCTGTGGAAATTCTCTTGGCAGACCATCGCATTCCCAACTACGCTATCATGTATTTGTCGTTGTCTGTCGTATTTTGTTGTTGTATATTAGACATAACTTGCTGTGCCACAACATGAATAATGATTCTGGTAGATCATATGTGAGAGTCCGCCTGGGTAGGTACCACCGCAATGTCTATTTCTGTCAAGCAGCAGTGTGTAGTCACTGTTGTGTTCCGATTTGAAGGAAATTGTAGTCAGTGTAACTACTGGACATAAAGACTTAACATCTCATGTCTCAGGCGAGCGCAGTGGAATACCAAACAATTGTAATTCAAGGTGTTGATGTTTCTACTGTTTATGGATCGTATCGCTTACCATCAGGCTAACGGCAAGCTCGTCTCGTCATTCAGTGCAATAAAAAAAAATGTATACGTAATTTAAAGTATTTCGATAAGTAAAAATTCCTTGATAATAATAGTAAATTCGCTTAAGTATGTTGTTAAAGTACATATTTACATTTTTCAGAATTATTTTTTCCTTTACATGTTTCTTTATTTATGTAAAATCTAATTCTCATTAGAAAGACTTGCAGAACGTATTTATGTGTATTAATACATATATATCGGGTTCGCTCACAGAAAATTACATCCTTCGCTACTGACGTAATTTTATTTAGACGTAATTAAAACTATTGAAGCGGCGATAGCCTAGTTGGTTGTGGAACGGACTGCCGAGACGAATGTCCGCAGGTTCAAATCCCAAGGGCACACACCTCTGATTTTTCTAATAAATTATGTGTGTATTCTTTGTGAATTATAGCTTGCTTTAACGGTGAAAGAAAACATCGTGAGGAAACCTGGCATACCTGAGAAGTTCTCTATAGGAATTTCGAGGGTGTGTGAAGTCTACCAATCCGCACTAGGCCAGCGTGGTGGACTAAGGCCTAATCCCTCTCAGTAGTAGAGGAGGCCCGTGCTCAGCAGTGAGCAAGTATATAATACAGGGCTGATATTATTATTATTATATTATAATTAAAACTATTTCGAATATTAATGCTGGTATATCCATTATAAAAAATAAAAACTACACAAAACATTTAATCGAAGACGAAATGTTAATTGTTTGCGTTTAGTCCACCACGCTGGCCTAGTGCGAGTTGGTAGACTATACATACGTTCAAATATAAATATTACATTATCTACGAAAGCCTAATTAGGAATGGAGTGCGAAAACAAAGATTTAAAGGATAAACAAGTCACTCGAAGTTACGTGTGTATCTGTTAGTTAATGATTTCATGGTTACTGGTAGTATGTCTCTCACCCCGCCCTGTGGAATGGGGGCGTTTGGAGAATTCCACCTCGGTATCCCCTGCCTGTCGTAAGAGGCGACTAATAGGGGCTACGAAGGGGGTCGTCGACGGGCAGCAGGCGGGGGGGGGGTCTGTCCGCCCTAGTGTGTTTTTGTGCATTTTTGCACATCTTTCGGTTGACCCCCGGGATGGACGGCAGTATGCTGTTGGCCTCACACTGCCGTAGACGCCGAGGGCGTCCTTCGGTGCGCGGGGGCTTCTGAGCCCCCCCCCCCCCCCCATAGGAGACGGGCCGCAAGGCGGCACCGCGCAGGGGCGGCTGCGGTCGCAGACTAGACACTTCAACGTCAGAGGAAGCCCGCAGCCGTCCCTAATGCGCCGAAGAGGGCCACCGCGGAGTTTTAGCTGGTAGGCCGTGCATAGGTTAAGTTGTATATAGGGTTAGGGACTCGGCCCGGCGGTCGCGCGAAGGTCACCATCAAATCCGGGCGGCTCAACGCCGGGCCGTAAGGCACGGTTACCCCAGCATAACCGCTCAGTCGCCCCCCACGAAGGCTGGGCGGTAGTAATAAGGCACTTTCTGCGCGAAAACAAAAAAAAAAAAGAGTATGTCTCTCATATCTGAGAGTCCGTCTGGGTTAACCACCGCAATGTCTATTTCTATCAAGCAGTGTGTAGTCACTGTTGTGTTTCAAGTTGAAGGACATTGTAGCCAGTGTAATTACTGAACATAAGACGTCTCAGGATGGCGAGCGCAGTGGAATACCAAACAATTGTAATTCATGGTGTTGGTGTTTCTACTGTTTACGGGTATCGCTTACCATTAGGCGAACGGCAAGCTCGTCTCGTCATTCAAAGCAATAAAAAAAACAGCAAACGAAAACATCGTAAGAATCTATAATAGATTATGTGAAGTATGTCAACCCGCACTACATTTTATAATATTGACGTACTAAATTACATTTAAATTTTCCATCACTTTGAGAATAACACCACAATTCCACACAATTTAGAAAATGTGAAGTCAAATTCAAATTCAAAGTTTATTGAATTCCACAATCATTTTATACATAAGATGTTACATTTCAATACACGTGTCATAATCGTGGACCCTGTCGGGCACGGAAAAGCTTCAAGAGAGAGAGAAACTATACAATTAACTTCTTATAATAGGTATTTGTTACATGCATGTACATATTATATTTAATTTTATTTAAACAACTACTAGACTTTTTTATTGGTTACTAGCGACCCGCCCCGGCTTCGCACGGGTGCAATGCTGATACTAAATACACTACAGAAAAACTGTGAACGTTGTATATAAAAACATAGCGACCCGCTCTGGCTTCGCACGGGTATAACATAACAAACTAAAAGTATTTCTCCACTATTTAACATATAAAACTTTCTCTTGAATCACTCTATCTATTAAAAAAAAACCGCATCAAAATCTGTTGCGTAGTTTTAAAGATTTAAGCATGCAAAGGGACATAGGGACAGAGAAAGCGACTTTATTTTATACTATGTAGTGATGTAAATTTTAGTGTTTTAATATGTGTGTGTGTGTGTGCCTGTCTGTAGCCAAACCCTTAACAATTTCGGGACAAATTATAAATACCTGATCTACAAAATCCTTGGCAATAAACACATTTCACATATTACGTCAACACTCAGAAATACGATACTGAATGTCTAGCAGAGTACGCGATAGTTAATCAGATAAGATATACCTATCATTTGGAAATGATAATGAACCTTTATTACAGTTCCACATTATTTTCTTTGTTATTGTTTAACGTCTGTTCACACTCCGATAAATATTAGCGCTGACAGAGGCGTGAAATCCAGGGAGTATAGATACAATCTTTCCTCACAATGATCTATTTATTTATATATACATATTTATACACTAGCTTCCGCCCGCAGCTTCGCCCGCGTGCATTTCGGACTTCAAAAATGGAGCCGGTCACGAACGTTCGAGAATGTTCGTTTTACGAAGCTACTCGCTAGGTGATTCGCTAGCCTCTAGGTGCCAAGTAAGCCGCCTGCCTGTGCGTTCGCGACCTTATATATATATACAAAAATAATCCTTATAGCATGATTCAGTATTCACGCATGATGGCTTATTATTAGCGTATTTCATGTATAACTTTGGTGTTTCTATACCGATTTCTATGATTCTTTTTTATGGAATATTTAATAATGTTAACTTTTTTAATTAGGGATGACTGAGAGTGTTATAAACGTAAGAGTAGACAAATATAATGAGAAAGCTTCGAACTGCTAAGCTATCGGGAGTTACACGTGTTATTGTGAGTCAACCATAAAAGATAGACATGTGCTGTCGTGGGATATTTTTGACATAATTTTAAGGAGAATATTTCCGTCATACATGATTTCTGTGTAGCTTTAACCATTAAGGTTGCACACGCGACGGAAGCTTAAAAAATGGAGTAACTTCTCCCGTTTTCCCAACATTTCCCTTCACTGCTCTGCTCCTATTAATTGTAGCGTGATGAAATGTATACTATAACCAGCACAGGAGTATGACAAATAATTGTACCAAGTTTCGTTAAAATCCGTCGAGTAGTTTTTGTTTCTATAACGGTTATACAGACAGACAGACAGACAAAAATTTTACAAATTGCATTTTTGGCATCAGTGTCGATCCCTAATCACCCCCTGATAGTTATTTTGGAAATATATTTCATGTACAGAATTGACCTCTCTACAGATTTATTATAAGTATAGATATAGATAGCAGTTAATACTAATGCGATGTTATACAGACTTAATCTTAACAATTGGTTCAATACATCTATGAGCCATTTACAAGAGACTTTCTCGCCCTACCCACCACTACAACTCCTGTAAGGCAGGATCAGCAGTGGCATTGTATGACACCGAGCAGTGAAGCTCGCCGAGTCTCAGGGAACACTAATGTGTCATTATCCCGCAACGAAATTAATCAAATAGAAAGATAGGAAGTTGGATATATTAATTGTCCACTTCACTCCATAGCAAAGCGGGAGACAAAATAATGAACTAAGGAGGCGTTGGAACCTCAAGGATAGGGACGTTTACAACTAGATAAGCCAGTAAGCACCACAGATAAAATTAAACGAAAGGGTCCTATCACATGAGCTGTTAGATTTGATTACAATAGGCATGGCAAAAACGCCGGAAAGCACCGACTTCGACATTTATGAGCCATTTCTATGAATTCCCGCAGGTTGATTATAAATATATCCAAGCTCTGGGATATAATATGATGATGATTCCTAATCGAATTTCGGCTAAAATTGCGTTGCGGTTTGAAAGACATTGTAGCCAGTGTAACTACTGAGTAAGGCTCAACATCTCATGTCTCAGGATGGTGAGCGCAATGGAATACCAAACAATACTTTGTAATGCAATGTGTTGGTGTTTCTACTGTTTATGGTCGTATCGCTTACCATCAGGCGAACGGAAAGCTCGTCTCGTCATTATCAATATAAAAAATGAACATATTTTTTTTTACAATACATTCGGTATTAACACACACAATAATCAATACCATTTACTTTAAAACTATGAACCAGGGCCTAAGCCTTGCTTAATATCAATTCTTATCTTATAACTTCTTTCCAGGAAGTGTCCCACAAGGCAAGTGTTCGTGAGAGACGGCAGATCACACTGCATAGACCAGTGCAATGCTGAGACCATGTGTGGCGAAGTGAGGGTACCAGAGAAACATCTGAATGTAAGTAGTTTAGGGCTTTGAGGGATTAGTTCGAGAAACGAAAACCGTAGTTACGAATGACGGATTTCACGTTTTGTTACTACCAAGTGTTCGTCGATGACGGATTCGACGAACTTGTAAGGGTTCGCCATCTCTTTTTAAAACCATCTGCGAGGATAAAGTTACTTTGCTTCCTCAAAAAAATACGGAGAATTGATCCTACCACTACTGTAAGCTACAGAATGTTAAAGAAGTAATTTGGTAGTAAAGTTAAATCCGAAGTTCGTCGATTCTTCGTTTAGGACCGATGTTTTGACGTTCGGTTTTTGAAGTAGACTCTTTGTACCGTAGCGGCACGTTGCGCTTTTTGTCTTTTTTACCGCGAACAAACTATGGTATCGTCGTTTGAAAGACAATAATATCTAAGCGACAAATATACCGAAAATGAGTTATACAAATGTTTGGAATAGCCTGCGATTTCTGTGTCTGATCTAGGTTTTGTAGCTCTAGGCAGTTTTAATTATGACTATATTTTTATAAAGTTGTGGTAAAATTAACATACAACGCCATCTCGTCATCATCACTGGAACTGCTGAATATTGACAATTAGAAAATATTTCTTAATAATCACACTAGATGGCGATAGTCGATTAAAACTTGCGATAACAGAATTTACGCAGTATGTACGTAGTACATATATATCGATACGCAGTATAATATATGTATACCACGCCCGATTAGGGACTGTCAGAGTGGCCGTCGACGGTCAGATAACATCTGCCTTACTGGAGATCTTCCCTTCCATAGAGAGACGATACCATTTGCTCCTCTACTGTTAACTATCTGCATCGGTATAATGATTTATTATGCTTACGCGAATGTTATACATTGAAAAAATATTTTCCGGATTTTATATTATGTTTTTCTCACGACGTTTCTAAAAAATGTAAAAAGTACATATAGTCCATCCGTCTGTGAAGACTCTTTCTCAGGAACGCGTGGACGTATTAAATTGAAATTTATATCAAATACTCAGGTCTACTGTCCCTTGGAGCTGTGAAAAAATCAAACTTCTAAGCCAACGCAATCAAAAGATACGGCCGTTTATGTCGCAAATTTTGGAAACTCGCAGGGGAATCAAAATCTACAGGGTACTTCTCGTGAACTCAGAATCTTGAAATTTGGTAGGAAGCAACGTTTTATAGTACAGATACGGGAAACATTGAGGAAACCGTCGAACATTTTTTACTAGGTTAAAAAAACAGATAAAAGAACTGAATTTAAATATGTATAAAATGTGTTGCAAGTAAATGTCGCTTAAGACAATTGGCTTTAAAACCGTCCATAGAACAAATGTCGCTTAAGACAATTAGCTTTTCAATTGTCGATATAAAAAATGTCGCTTAAGATAATTAGCTTTTCAACCGTCCATAGAACAAATGTCGCTTAAGACAATTAGCTTTTCAATTGTCGATATAAAAAATGTCGCTTAAGACAATTAGCTTTTCAATTGTCGATATAAAAAATGTCGCTTAAGACAATTAGCTTTTCAATTGTCGATATAAAAAATGTCGCTTAAGACAATTAGCTTTTCAATTGTCGATATAAAAAATGTCGCTTAAGCCTTTCAACCGTCGATATATATCCTAATGACATACTTGCCTGTCGCATACGTCATCCCCAAATATGCTTTTTGTTTTATTTATCTTAGAAAGTAGAAAATCATCTTGTTGCAGTCCCTAATAAGTACTATTAAAGATTTATATCAAAGTTAAAAATTGACGAGTACGAGTCCTGGATACGAGTGTGTAAAAACGACTTATTCGACTACTAGCGACCCGCCCCGGCTTCGCACGGGTGCAATGCTGATACTAAATACACTACAGAAAAACAGTGAACGTTGTATATAAAAATACAGCGGCCCGCTCTGGCTTCGCACGGGTATAACATAACAAAATAACAGTATTTCTCCACTATTTAATGGATGTTATTATTATACATATAAACCGTCCTCTTGAATCACTCTATCTATTAAAAAAAACCGCACAAAATCCGTTGCGTAGTTTTAAAGATTTAAGCACACATAGGGACAGAGAAAGCGACTTTGTTTTATACTATGTAGTGATATTCATTTGTCATAATGCATAGTTATATTTATAAGCCAAGTTATTCGGCGAAATTATTTGCAATAAGTGTAAAAGAGGCATTAGAGGATAATTTCGATAATCGATATTTATCGGTATTTTTTCCGATAATTATCGTTCCTCTTAAATAGCCCGATAACCGATAAATTATCGATTATCGATTATCGGATTGCATGCCCTAGTTCCTATGTCAGGAATGCAATTTCATAGCCGCTGTCACGGGAAAATGTAGTCTATCATGAATTCATAATAGGTTTAAATTACAATGTATTTAGGTGTGGTTAATAACTTTTGGGAATCCCTTAAGAGTGTTCATTGCTACAATATTCGGTAAACACGCGATGGTGTGTCATTTGTTGCTATTAGAATTTTTTATATTTACTTACAGACGTTTTTAATTAACATTGACTGCCTTGGTGGCGTAGTTGTACTGCATGCGCGGTACGGCAGCGCTCTGATGTCCTGGGTTCGAATCCCGAGCCGGGCAAAGTGATATTGGATATCTCTGCTCAGTATCAGCTCGGAGTCTGGAATTTGTGCCCGATATGGCGATAGGCTCGCCCCCTAACATGGGACGGAACACACTTGGCGAGTCGGTGCCCTGGTTGCGCCTCTGCATACCCCTTCGGAGATAAATGCGTGATGTGTGTGTGTGTATGTTTTTAATAAACGATCCGAATCTCAATCTTCAGTCCGATTCCGAATGAACCAATCAAAAAAACTCATTTGTAATGTCAAAAAAGCTTTGCTCTGATTGGTCCATTTTTGAGACGGATCGAAAAAATGATTTGAGATCATTTATTGCTAATGGCGGTTAGTTAGTTAGTTTATTGAATATGTTGCTTGTGTTCTATTGATTTCTAATTATCTATAGGCTATATTAATCATACTAATAATATAAATACGAAAGTTTGTGAGGATGGATGTATGTATGTTTGTTCCTCTTTCACGAAAAAACTACTGAACGGATTTGGATGAAACTTTACACTAATATTGGTTATACATCAGAATAGCACATAGGCTACAATTTATAATGATTTGGTCATATTTTAACAATACGTATCAAATAAGTCGATAAAAGAATTATCCCGGAAAACTCCTTCACGCAGGCGAAGCCGCAAGCAAAAGCTAGTATATTATAAAGCTTAAGAGCCTTTAAAATTTAATATGACGAAATTTTAAAGGCAGAAATATCCATGATTATTAATTATTTTTACGTTTTTCTTTCAACTGCGAGAACTAATCACTAACTAGACGTGAATTTAAATTCTTTACTTACCAATACTTGTTTAGTTACCCAGATTAAAGGTGAAACAAAATGTATGAAAATGGACCTTGAGGTATCGCCTTAAACGCGTTAATCTGAGGAACTATTCGATTTTGTTTTTTTTTTCCTGTCCGCTATATACTGGTTTTTGAAGTCAACCTTATATTTTGTTAAGAGTTATTTAAGTTAGTTCTGCTATTTTGTATTTAAAAACAGATCTAATTGAATCCAATAATAATAATTACAATCCTCTTTGATTTTGAGGAGTTCCCTTCTGCATCTTTGAAGATAAGATTAAACATTATTCTTATATGGTAGCATATTGAAGTTGTACTGAACCTAAGAAAAAAAACTTTAAAATCCTATTTAACTTTGAAGAGTTTCCGTCAGCATTTTCAAACTTTAACGTCCATAAAACAAATTGACTATTTCATAGCTATAAGAAATCAAATTTAAAAATTATCATTAAAATCAAACCGCAGGGTAAATAATACAACTTAAGAAACATTTACAAAGTACGCCAAATTCAGTAATCTATTGAAGTCAGATTATAACACTTAATCCCAATCTTTATTCTTTTTAAACTTCTTCTCTTTACCCCACCAATCTTCAGAAGGAATTTTTGGTAAAACCACAGGCCCGCTTGTAGCCACGTATTCAGCTTTCAAATACTTCGTGTTATCGTATTGATCAAATTCATTCTTCTCCTTTCTAGTTGTCAGAACTTTCTGGAGACCTTCGAAGTCGTTCGGCAGCGTTTCTTTCGAATTTGCTGTCAGTCGAAAGCGATTTGGGTTTTTGGGTTCGTCAATTTTGGGCATTTCCTTCTCCGATTGGAACTTTTCTGCTATACCTATGGTCGAATCTAGATGTGGTATTTCTGTTGATAATGGCTTCTTGATTTTCGGGTTCACCGAATACGAATATTGCTTTGGGTATTTATAAGATTTCTCCGGTTCCTTTTTAGTCATGTTTTTTACGTCTTTTTGTGGTGTTTTTAAATTAACCCTGACAGGTCTTTTAGGTTTTTCGATTGCCTTTTTTGCTTTGAAAACCCTTTTCGGTTTTCTTGGACTTTTTTTTATACCTTTTTCTTCGTTGTTGTGATACCTTTGTGGTTCTTTTTCATTCCTCTGCCTGACCTCGTTGTAGACAGCGTTATTCTCCTTCGATATATCTTGATATCGATTTTCGTTTCTGTCGTTTTCCTCTGAAACGTTAGCTACCATCTGTTCAGTCGCTTTGGCAATGAAATCGGCTATTTTTTCCGTTAACGATTCGGAGACGAATTTTCTCGCTAGCTTTTTTATGTCTTCGATGTTGGCTGTTAGTAAGACGAAGCCTCGTGTGATGTGGCTTAGGTAGAGAATTAGGGCTGAAAGAAATTAATTCAACTATAGAAATACATAAAATATTATAATATTACAACCATGAGGTGTACACACTGAACTGTGTGCGTCAGGCCGCGACAAATGTCCCGCCGTGCGGGCGTGCATTTGGAGTGGAGACCAAGCGCAGAAGAATTGCCTTGGAGAGAATATTTAAGAAATAAATAAAATAGACTATATATCTATACTAATATATAAAACTGAAGATGTTTGAACGCGCTAATCTCAGGAACTACGGAACCGATTTTAAAATTTATTTCACTAATAAGAAGTTACGTTACTTCTGAGTGTTATAGGCTGTATCCTGGGATAATGTAGCCGGACTTTTATCTCGGAAAACTCTCACGCGGACGGAGTCGCGGGTAAAAGCTGTGTATAACACGATTTTGTTTTAAAGGAATTCCATAATCAATATCTTTTCGAAACAATTATGACGGTAGTTGGGACCAGATATACACAGGCTGATCCCGGAACGCGACACACGTGGGCCACTATGGTGGGTTTTGACACATTGCGTACGGTCGCTATCCGGACGGATATAATGTAAACGGAAAATACGCTGATTCCAAATATATGTATAACTTAATATCCCAATACAAACTTTTTTACATTACCATCTTACCATCAGGCGAAAGGCAAGTTCGTCTCGTCCTTCAAAGCAGTAAGGTCTTTCTATTTTAATATTAAACTTGAATAAAATATTAACTTACCTATAACATACATTTGCTTCATGTTTGTGTAATGTTTATGACATATTTTACAACCTATATATTTTTTATGAATATTGAATTTACATACAATATTTAATGACTGCGTATCGGACTCCGTAATATATTCCGTAGGAAAACTGCGTATGGGGTACTCAAATTCCCGGCTTAGTGGCTGCAGGGATCTGGAGTTGTGAAGGGATATCTGGAGAAGGGAATCGTGTAAAAAGAAAAAGGAACCATATATCGGACAAACAAAAAGAAATATAGGGACCCGCGTAAAAGAACATATAGCTGACGTGAAACACCGACGCTCGACGAAGTCTGCAGTCGCTGAACACTCTGAAGGAGGCGCCAATCATTATCTGCGACTAGACAAGCCACAAATCCTCGCCAAAGAACACCGATTCCTGCCCAGGATGATTCGCGAGGCTATTGAAATTAAAAAACATCCTAATTTCAATAGGGAAGATGGTTGGAAGCTTGCACAAGCCTGGGATCCAGTTCTACATTTAATTAAATCGGAACCCAAAAGACCGGCTGTCAGACTTCAAGACGATAGAGTAGTTTCCTATGTTTGATATAGTTTATTACTTTTTATGTAACAGTAAATAATATGAAAAAGAAATTCTGTGAATTCTGTGAACAGTATCAAAGTTTATTGAAAAACAGCTACCCTTTCCACGAAATTTCTAAGCTTTTCAACTTATTTACTATTGTGTGGATTTTAAAAATTCCTTTTCCGATTTAGATGAATTGCATTTTTGATAAATGTATTTAAAGAAAAGTCAACTACGCTATTATGTATGTATTCTGTGTAAATAGAACTATTAACAGCTATAATTTAAAAAAAAATATGTAAAATGTAGGTATTTGGCATTGTTCCATTTTTGAGATAGATTGAAAAAAGGCTTTCTTATGTTGACGCGAATGTTAGACATTAAAATTAAACTACTATTCGGATTCTATCGCAGTATTTATAACTTTCTCCCGACGTTTCGAAGGCTTTGTAGCCTTCTTGGTCATGGGGGGACCTGTTGGGATCTGTAATTGAAATGGCGGATAGAGAGTGATGATCCAGTCGTTTAGATCTATAGCATCAAATGTTTCACATCCAAATACTAAGTTTTATTTTTGTTTCAGCCTTGCTACGTGTGCAACAGCACAGGACATGACTGCAGGATTCTCCCTCGTCAGAAAGAAGCCAGGATCGAGACAACCACAGACGGCTTCAACAACGAAACGGAAACACCAGGTAATCTTTGCTTTTATAATACCTCCAACAAGACTTTACCTTTTATACACAAGAAAGAAAATAATAAGGAAAATAAATATAAGAAAAGAAGAAAGATAAGAGAAAGAAAAAACAAAGAAAGAATTATTTATTGTTTTGTTTTTTTTTATTTCTTTGGATGACAGAGACAAGCTTGCCGTTCGCCTGATGGTAAGCGTACGACCATAAACAGTAGAAACCAGCACCTTGAATTACAAAGTATTGTTTGGTATACTACGGCGCTCGCCATGCTGAGACATGAGATGTTAATTATTATGTCTAGTAGTTACACTGGCTACAATGTACAAACCGGAACACCACAGTGACTACACACCGCTTGACAGAAATAGACTTTGCGTCGGGTAGCGGATGGATGCGGGCTCTAGACTGGAATGGTTGAGAGAGAGAGGTCTACGTGCAGTTCAGAATTGTTTGAATATTACTAGTGGTATATGTTTTATATCCGCCCGGATAGCGACCCTACACAAGGTGTTAAAACCCGCCATAGTGGCCCACGTGAGCGTTCCGTGATCAGCATGTGTATATCCAGTTCCATCAGGCATAATTGTGTCGATTGAAGGGTCCTTCTCGTCAGTCGACTTTCTATTGGACCCTTACAATCAGGTGCAGTGAGGTCACTGCCGGCATTTTTTTTTAGCCACCGTTGATGATGATGAGGAGGAACCTCAAGGAGTAGAAGACACGGATTTCGTACTATACGTGAGTGCGGTGGAGACAGAGAGATGTCGGCGAGGTCTTACTGTGGCTTACGCGTCGCATTGTCAGCAAGAATCTGCTTTGGACAGGTAATATATGTACAGGGTCATTTTGACATCGCGTTACTTCATGAAATCACATACTTATCTACTTGGAAATAACACTTTTCAATAAATAACTTGAATGTAAGATGTAAAATAAAAAATTGTAAGTTTCGAACACAATAAATATTATTAAAAAGTAATTTTACTTTTGCGCACTCTTATGCTACTACTACTACTCTAAGAGAATTCGTCGCAGCAACATCATACTTTGTCAGAAATACACTGACGCACCATACTCGCATTAAGCTACAAAATGTTCAAACGATCAGAAAACTAAAACCAGGATTTTTGGTGAAAATATGCGTTATTAATGGATGATTTTTGGCACAATGTCAGCAAAGGTGAAGACGAGTATGTGGCTTCATTTAGTAACGCAATTTCAATATGACCCTGTATAAAAATAATTACCATTTTCCCCAGGCCAGTAGCAGGACACGCGAACTTCTGCCCAGGAGAGTTGTCGACCAAGTCCAGGGACCTACCGTCCGTGCTGTCGACCGTCAAACATGAAATGCTCCACGCGCTCGGATTCAGCGTGTCCCTATTCGCTTTCTACAGGTAATATAGTATTTAATAATATCAGCCCTGTATTATATACTTGCCCACTGCTGAGCACGGGCCTCCTCCACTACTGAGAGGGATTAGGCCTTAGTCCACCACGCTGTAGTGCGGATTGGTAGACTTCACACACCTTCGAAATTTCTATAGAGAACTTCTCAGATGTGCAGGTTTCCTCACGATGTTTTCCTTCACCGTTAACGCGAACGATAAATTCACAAGGAATACACACATGATTTTTAGAAAAGTCAGAGGTGTGTGCCCTTTGGATTTGAACCTGCGGACATTCGTCTCGGCAGTCCGTTCCACAACCAACTAGGCTATCGCCGCTTGAAACTATTTACGGGCTTTTGATTTTTTTTATAGAGTTTTCCAGGATAAAAGTCCAGGGATGAAAGGCTATATCCTTCCCAGGGTCTCAAACTATCTCCATGCCAAATTTCATCGAAATCTGTTGGGTAGTTGAATTTTAGTTAGACTGAAGCGGCGGGGGACTTTGTTTTAAAATATATGATCTCTTTCAGTTGTGAAAACATCTAATTTGTAAGTCAATGTGATCAAAAGATATGACCGTTTATGTAGCAAATTTTGCGTTTTCTTTTTGTTTTAAATAAAAGACGAGCTTGCCGTTCGCCTGATGGTAAGCGATACGATCCATAAACAGCAGAAACACCAACACCTTGAATTACAAAGTGTTTGGTATTCCATTCTCGCCATCCTGAGACATGAGATGTTAAGTCTTATGTCCAGTAGTTACACTACAATGTCCTTCAGAACACAACAGTGACTACACAGTACACACTGCTTGACAGAAATAGACATTGCGGTGGTACCTACCCAGGCGGACTGTCACACATGAGAGACCAGTAAAGATTTCACAACAAAACCTATAGATTACTTCTCGTTGAACTAAAATCAGGAAGTTTGCGAGCAATGCCTTACAACACATTAAAGGAAATATCTAAAAACTGTAGATGTGTACTTTAATAACAAAAAAGAGCTAGTTTTTACGGAACTCTCGGTGCGAAGTCTAAATCTTACTGAACCGGTTTTTTTCTTTAGTAAAATATATTTTGCCTTTACCAGAGACGACGCCGGCGAACCACTCACAGAACGACGACCAGACACAGGAAACCCACCTTTAGATGAAGAGTAAGTACATCATTATATTTAATATCAGCTCTGTATTATATACTGTCCCACAGCACGAGCCTCCTCTACTGAGAGATTAGGCCTTAGTCCACCACGCTGTAGTGCGGGCAGACTTCACACAGCCTCAAAATTCCTATAGAGGACTACTCAGGTATGCAGATTTCCCCAAGATGTTTTCCTTCACCGTTAAAGCAAGCGATAATTCACAAAGAATACACACATAGTTTAAGGAAAGTCAGAGGTATGTTTGGGTTTTGAACCTGCGCACATTGTTTTCGGCAGTCACTTTATTATGATATTGAAGTAAGTATAACTACTTTTTATACTACTACGGATTTTATCGCGATTTTTATACAGGGTCATTTTGACATCACGTTACTAAATGAAACCACATACTTATCTACTTGGAAATAACACTTTACAATAAGTTACTTTTAAGGCATGGAACCCTGAGAATATGTTTTGATATGAAATGAGTATTTCTTGTATCCTTAAAATAGTGCCTTAAGGCATATCTCCCGTGCAATTGTAGTGTTCACAAATATAATGCAGACGTCAAAATGTATACCGGGTCATTTTGACATCACAATACTAAATTTAAACCATTTAAACCATTTAAACCATTTATTTCTCTACACACACATAAATACAACAAAAAAGTATAAAAGAAAAAAAAAAAACAAACACACACACACAGTTAACAATACCAGGCACAAAAACTGATTGCTTGCACTATGTGTGGTAGAAGGGATACCAGCTCAGTATACGCTGCAAAACAGCACTGATTTTCAGCTGAACCCCACTGTTATTATAGCACAACAAATCTTTTTGAGTGTACGGTCAGCTACAGCATACAATGAGATTATACATATATTGGGAATAGTGCAACATTAATAATTATGGGTACAACAGATAATCACATACAGAACACGTATTTACATGACATTGAAACAGTTTTTTTCGATTAATAAAGAATCATATAACCCGTTGAGTCACTACATTGGGCAAGGTAGTTTTTGAATCTTTAAAAATTCCCTCCGAAGATGTTCTTTCAGAGTATGCAGAGACATCCTTTTGCGAAGAGGTGGAGGAAGGTCGTTCCAGATCTTAGAAGCCGCATACTTGAAACTACCTTTATAGCCTGCTGTCTTGTGTCGTGGAATCACCATATCGTTTGCTTCTCTACTCCGTGAGAAGACTAAATGAAACCACATACTTATTTACTTGAAAATAACACTTTACAATAAGTTACTTAGGCCGTAGATAAAACTACTGAACCTATTTTTAAAATATTTAATCAGGACCAATTTGGAAGTGGGTTCCTTTAAAAAAAACGATTTAGCGAAATCGGTTAATAATTTACTGAGTTCTATGGTAACAAATATAAATAATAATCACGTCGAATTGAGAACCTTCTCCTTTTTTTAAGTCGCTAAAAATATCTTGACTAATCTAAAATAAATTAAACCGTTTATAATTTGTTTTAGAAAACAAAAAATACAAAAAAACATAATTATCCAATTTGAAGATTTAAATTCGTTCAGTAACTTAGTGTCAACAAAAAATATTTTTTACAGATTACAAATCCACAAATGGTCTGATCGCGTCGTGAGGAACTTCACGAGGAATTGGATGGTGAGAGGAGGCTACATGCAGAGAACATTTAAGATGATTGTCACTCCGAGAGTTGTTAGAGAAGTAAGTTGACCATCGTTGCTCTTTACTCTTTTTTTACACACACACACACACGTTTGTATATATTTTATAAAAAAAACATGCATTTTAATTAATATTTCATCCAACCCTAACCTTAATGCCAATTCTATTTCAAAGGTTCGCGAGCATTTCAACTGCTCGGAGTTGGAAGGTGCTGAGTTGGAAGACCAGGGCGGCGACGGCACCGCCTTGACGCACTGGGAGAAAAGAGTTTTCGAAGTAAGTTACGTGATAATATCTTATCTTTACGCGAATGTTAGACATTGAAATAAAACTATTTACAGATTTTATCGCGATTTTTTATAATTTTCTCCCAGAAAATTATAAGTAGTAGGGTAGTTGATGACTTAAATACATTTATCAGAAATATATATCTATCGGTAAAAGAATTTTCAGAATCTACGCAGTAATTAATAAGTTATAAAGCCTTGCAATTTGGTGGAAAGGGAAGCTGTCAAATAACAGTAATAGTGAAATGTGACGTCACCCAGTACCACCGGCCATAGCGCTGCGTGAGTGAGAAAAGGACAGCGCGATAACCTCATCAAGTTTACTCACAACAATATTTCAAATATGAATAACTGTTTTATTTTTCAAACAATTTTGATGCTGATTTCGCAGAAGTATTTCTTTTTCATGTTATTTTCTGTTACATATAAAATAATAAACTAAATCAGACAGGAAACTATATTATGTCGAATGTCGAGGTGTAATCATCTCTCGTCAGTCGACATTCTATTGCACCCCCACTCCATTTACCACTTACAGTAGTTGTAAAAAAAAAAATACCCGTTGACGTATATTCTATAGACACGGACGTCCATATAAACTATTTGTTCAAAATCTGGAGTTAGAACTAAAGTTCGCTGCAGCTAAAACATCAAACGTCATCTAACCAAACTTTTAAAACATGCAGCGCTAAAGCGCTTTAAATAGCTGACTATATTGACCGTACTACTCAGTTTGAATGGATTGCAGTACACTTCAGTTGAACACTGAGTGTTCAGAACGCCACATCTAATACGTAGTGCATATGTATCAATGATTTTACGACATCCAATGTTCAAAAACTTTCGTATTTTTTTAGAACGAAGCTATGACAGGCACACACACACAAAACTCAGTGTTCAGCAGGATAACGTTCGCTATGATGGAAGACACTGGATGGTACAGAGCTGAATACAGCCACGCGACCCCACTGGACTGGGGCAAGGGGCTCGGCTGCAAATTCGCACGGACCTCGTGCAAGGAATGGCTGAACACTCAAAGGTTGAGGTATACAATATATGGGTTTTGCTTATGTTGAGTTTTGTGCTTCTATTGAGGTTTGTGCTTCTGAGTTTTATGCTCTTATTGAGTTTTATGCTTATCGATAATATTTTATGAGTAGTGGAAGCGGGCATTTACGATTAAAGCAATTTATTTTTACATGACTTGATAATATGGGGTTTAGTATTTAGTGCTGTATTTAGAAGTTGTTTTAGCATTAATTTCCTATAGGTTCTAAAGGTAAATAAAAGATGTAACGTAATTATTAATTAAGGCTTGTGGTAAATTTTATTGGGCGAGCATTTAACTCAGAATTTCATTAATAACATTAACTTGGTGATGGACATTTTCAATAAGTTGTTGCATGAAATAATGCCTTTGTAACAACAATAAAAAACCTATTGTATTTATTTTCTCTTCTCACTTTATCATATACTGTAGCCTTTACCCTAAACTGATTGAAAAGAGCAACACCAGAGTTTCTTGCCCGTTGTTCTCTGGTGAAAACTGCTTTCCGAACTGGTGGTAGAGTTAATATTGACGGAATCTAAATAATGTATAACATTTACAGATTCAAATAAATCATTGCATTTCATTTCATTATAGCCACTTGATTTTACTTAATATGTTTTGCTTTATAAGTTGAGATTTGTGCTCATAAAATTGATGTTTATAAGCAATTGTCTCAATATTTGTGTATTTATTATTTTTATTTCATTACAAGCAATACCACGGACAATTCTACGATAGAGTAAGTCAATTAATTAAATATTTAATTACGTCGGATTTATAACTTACGCAATAAAAAAAATTAAAAATTAATTATTCATCACGTAGGCAAACATAGTTGCACTTATAAGTCAAGGTATATGAGAATATTTAATTATTACTTGAATAAAGTCGCTTATACAACTAAAGACAATTTATATTTGACATAAATAAATGAAAGACTATAAAATAAACAAAGAAGCCAGCGCAGGCTGGCAATGTCTCATGGAATAGAGTTTTGATTTGCATTGTATACTTAGTTTTTAGTTGTTAGATTTTTTCATTTAAACAGCCAACAAAACATACACCTTCATAGCTTTTTTAACAATTCAGTAAATAATTGCTGCAGTGCTGTTTTAATTACAGGCTGTCACAGCATGAACATTATTACATAACAATAAACAATTGGCTGCACCATAAGTGCAGTATATTCTAAATATAAGACTGAATGTAAGTTGGAGAGCCCTATTCCCTCTAAGGAGGCGAATCCGTCTTTTTTCACGTGGATTCTAAAGGAACGAAGGAGTAGGGGCCCTGGAGCCCTGACTATTTCCAAACAATATATTTAATTTAAAGCGGCGATAGCCTAGTTGGTTGTGGAACTGCCGAGACGAATATCAGCAATCAAAACCCAAACGCACCTCTGACTTTTCTAAGGTTATGTGTGTATTTGTGAATTATCGCTTGCTTTAACGGTGAAGGAAAACATCGTGAGGAAACCTGAGAAGTTCTCTATAAAAATTTTAAGAGTGTGTGAAGTCTGCCCGCTCTACAGCGTGGTGGACTAAGGCCTAATCTCTCAGTAGTAGAGGAGGCCCAGCAGTGAGATAGTATATACAGGACTGATATTTTTTTTTTATTTTACAAGCAACACTAACGAAACGGAAATAGAGTAAGTTATAATATTATTGTAAATTTTATAAAATATTATTTGAAGAAACCATAATTAAGATATGGGCTTACTACTCTAATTTGTATAGGGCGATGTATACTTAAAAAAGTATTTTAAATTAGTAGTTGATGGGACAGACGTTGTGCTATAATTAATTAAAAACATACAGTCTTTATAAACTTGTTTTAGCGTTAAGAGCTGAGGTTAAGAGGTGCTAAAATAGTTGTCAAAAACATCACCAGTTCCTAATTTAAACCCTTTTTGAAGAGGCAAGATGGCGGTTTATAAAAAATATATTTTTCAAACGCGCGAAGTTCACCATCGAATCAATTCTTGTGCGCTCGGTCCCCACACACGCACGCCCGCACGGTGGACATTTGTCGCGACCCTAGACACTCAGTTAAGTGTATACCTCATGGTTGCAATTCACATTGAGGCTATAAGGACTCGCGAACTGGCGTTCTCCCCTCCCATTCTAAGACAGTTCCTTATCCTGCTCTCACAATTCCTTCCCAAGTTTGCTCCATGTCCCCGCATTCGCTAAGCCGCGAGATTCTAGTATCCTAGCAGGTTTACCCCGGTGTTGACTGCAGGATCCGATAACCCAAAAAAAACTCTTTGAAGATAAAGGGTCTGCCTGTTTTACTCCGTTTATTTCGAACAATCGCATGAAATAAATATCAGTAAATCTTCATGCTATATCTGAGCTTGAAATTATTGTAACTGGAATTATGAAAACCACGTCTTCTTCTTTTATATCAAGGCTGCCACCATTTATTTATCGGTGATTTTGCTAATGTCGAGTAATAATTATAGTGGATACAAAACAAAAAGAATAAAAAATCTGGTAATAGGGTGTTTGACTTATTTTTATTTATAAGTTTTATTAACGGTACGTCGTATAAATTCTAAAACAGAAGTAATCATTGAAATCTGGTGAAAAATATACAAGTTATAAGACATTGAAATTAGATAGTAAGGGGAGATTCAAAAACAGAAAAGGGACGAAATACTTGGGTATGACGTCAGACGTTACAATGCGCGCGAAAGAAAGAGATGGAGCGATATCCCTACTCCACACCCACTTCTGCACGTAGTAATATTTGAAATTTGAATTACTGCCTCATTTCTTATCGGATTTGAATGTTGTTTTCACAGGATTTCTTTTTCGTAATAACTGCTGTTAAATTTTAAAATGGACAAATTAAACATAGTCAAATACCTTATCGAAAAAACTCCATTTTGAAAAAGATAAACATTAATTTATTTATAAATTTTAGTAATAAAAATATAAACAACTAGTTGACCCGACAGACGTTGTCCTGTCTTAACTATGTATGCACGCGCGCATTCTGTTGATCGTTGACAGTTATTTCAAACCATTGACCGTTATGTAAAATTAATATTGTCGTTAAGTTTTCTTAAATTTTCTAATATACCGCGAAATTTTTTGAATTTTTTCTTTCATAAGAACCTTCTCCTGACAATAACAAACACAACAAAAAAAATAGTGTAATCGGTCCAGCCGTTCACGCGTGATGGCGTGACCAAGGGAAATAGGGATTCATTTTTATATATATAGATTATAATATGACAGATGATTGATTTCCGACCGACAGCCGTGTCTCAATAATAATTTTATGTTGACAGTCGGAAGAACCCAGCACCATTTTGTGAGAGGATCAAAGGCAACCCGTTGAGGACAGAATGCTCTCCAAGGAGGACTGCTGTGGTGCTCTGCAACCTCGTTAAGCATGATAATATGCTGCCAAGAATGTATCAGGTAACATCACACTACTTTATTCATTACACTTAGTCTTACTTATAATTTAGCAAAGCTATGCTTAGTTAAAAGCGGCGATAGCCTAGTTGGTTGTGGAACGGACTGCCAAGAGGAATGTCCGCAGGTTCAAATCCCAAGGGACACACCTCTGACTTTTCTAAAAAAAATATTTGTCTATTGTTTGTGAATTATCGTTTGCTTTAATGGTGAAGGATAACATCGTGAGGAAAGCTGCATACCTGAGAAGTTCTCTATAGGAATTTTCGAGGGTGTGTGAAGTCTACCAATCCGCACTAGGCCAGCGTGGTGGACTGAGGCCTAATCCCTCTCAGTAGTAGAGGAGGCCCAGCAATGGGACAATATAATATAATACAGGGCTGATATTATATATTACTAAATTTTACTCGCGGCTTCACCCGTGTCAAGGAGTTTTCCGGGATGATTTTTTTCCGACTTATTTGATATGAATCGTTACATTATGACCAAATTACACAAAAGCATTATAATTTATAGCCTATGTGTTATTCTGGTATACAACCAATATTACTGTAAAGTTTCATCCAAATCCGTTCAGTAGTTTTTTCATGAAAGAGGAACAAACATCCATATATCCATCCTCACAAACTTTCGCATCACTACATAGTATAAAACAAAGTCACTTTCTCTGTCCCTATGTGTGCTTAAATCTTTAAAACTACGCAACGGATTTTGATGAGTTTTTTTTAATAGATAGAGTGATTCAAGAGGAAGGTTTATATGTATAATAACATCCAATAAATAGTGGAGAAATACTGTTATTTTGTTATGTTATACCCGTGCGAAGCCAGAGCGGGCCGCTATGTTTTTATATACAACGTTCACAGTTTTTCTGTAGTGTATTTAGTATCAGCATTGCACCCGTGCGAAGCCGGGGCGGGTCGCTAGTTTATAATATTAGTATTTATATACTTGTTTTGTTGCAGCATTTCGACGTCCTTCCTGGTATAGTGCCGAGCGAGGTGGCGCATTACGGGGGCTCGGTGTCCCTCGCGGATTACTGTCCCTATCTCCAGGAGTTCACCTGGAGACACAAAGGGGAGCTGGTGAGAGGAAGCAGGTGTTCCTATGAGGAGAATACGCCAAGTTAGTTAATTGACATTTAATTTTATCAAAATACTTATGGGGCCGTTCAAGTATTACGTAACGCAATTTTTGAAGATTAAGATTAAGATTTTTGACCCCCCCACCCCCTTATGTTACGCGCCGTAACCTTTTCCTGTACGCCCTCTCCCCCCCCCTCAAAAAGTTATGTAACTCTAAACTGACAATGATTTTTTGGAATATTCACAATTATTTTTGTTATTGTTTTAAAATAAAAAAAACAATGTTACGTAAGTCTTTGTACGAGTTCCCCCTCCCGCGCCTGTAACATCGTAACGTTTTACTAGATCCCCCCTCCCCCCAAATTGCGTTACGTAATACTTCAATGGACTCCATAAAACTAGATCTAAAATTAAACAGACCCATATATGTTTTTTTTTCAGAATTCAGATGTTTTCATTCATGATTATCACTTTTAATTTTGTTTTATTCTTAAAAGTCGTAAGCACCAAATGACGTCGTATACGGCTCAAAACGTAATAGCCTTTGCTTTATTGTAAAAAAATGCGGATGCACGCTATCTCTTTCTCACGCACGCAGCGTTATGGCCAGTTACTCTCAGTGACGTCATAGTTTGTTATTAATGTTATTTGTTACCCCTTCCACCAAATTTCAAAGCTATATAACTTATTTATTATTGCGTGGATTTTGAAAATTCTTTTTATGTTTGATTTTGGATGACATACATTTTTGATTAACATATTTAAATAAGTAGTCAACTACCCCATTTGGCATGAAACTGTATTACAGCACATGTGAAATTCGAAAATAAAATAGTTTGTCCGAAGGTATCGGTGCGCGAGTCCAACTCGCACTTATCCGGTGTTTCTGGGGATTCACTTACAATGAGACAAGCGGCGTTAGAAGCTATTTTTACGGCGTGTAGGTAGCGATAAAGCATTATAGCCCGCGAAAAAAAAACGGCACAATAGAATGTCGACTGACGAGCGATGATTACCCCTCGACAGTCGACACAATTATGTCTGTTGAAGCCGGATATACACAGGCTGATCCCGAACGCGACACGTGTGCCACTATGGCGGGTTTTAACATCTTGTGTACGGTCGCTATCCGGGCGGATTTAAAATATATCCTACCACCAGCAGGCTTGCTTGTCTTTTTTTTCTTTGAATGACGAGACGAGCTTGCCGTTCCCTTGATGGTAAGCGATACGACTATAAACAGTAGAAACACCAACACCATGAATTACAAAGTATTGTTTGGTATTCCACTGCGCTCGCCTGAGACATGAGATGTTAAGTCTTATGTCCAGTAGTTACACTGGCTACAATGTCCTTCAAACTGGAACACAACAGCTTCATTATGCTTTTTTACAGAGGTGGACGTCAATTTCGCGCTAGAGAACTACGGGAAGCATTCAAAATGCTTCGATCACAGCGATAAAGTGTGGGAGCAGAAGTCTTGCCGACAGGTAATTTAACAATTTGATTTTTGAAAGGCAACAGGCAGGGCCGTAGCTAGGGGGCATTGTGGGGCAATGCCCTACCTTAAAATACTATAGCCCTACCTTAATATACTATAGCCCTACCTTAATATACTATAGCCGTACCTTAATATACTATAGCCCTACCTTAATATACTATAGCCCTACCTTAATATACTATAGCCCTACCTTAATATACTATAGCCCTACCTTAAAATACTATAGCCCTACCTTAATATACTATAGCCCTACCTTAATATACTATAGCCCTACCTTAATATACTATAGCCGTACCTTAATATACTATAGCCCTACCTTAATATACTATAGCCCTACCTTAATATACTATAGCCCTACCTTAAAATACTATAGCCCTACCTTAATATACTATAGCCCTACCTTAATATACTATAGCCCTACCTTAATATACTATAGCCCTACCTTAATAATCAACTAAATTATACATAACTACTCAATCAAAATATATGGAGCAGCGGGTTTTTTATTTCAAGATTTGGAAGTTGGTTCCATAGTAAGTTATTCGTATTGATAGGTGGAATAGACCCATTCGAGATTTAAGGTTATTTTTTACAATTTTTTTACAAGTATTATCCTGACTCATTCACGATAACAAGTCTTAAGAAAGCCAAAAATCGATTGACCAGCTCAGATCTACTAACATTTGTCACTGTCCTACTTTAAATTCAAGTCTAGCTACGGCCCGGGCAACAAGGTTATCTTAACCTCTTTAGCTACAAAAAACCTTTCTTAGGACTGTCTATTATTATTAAACACATTGAGAGTGGGATCCGATAGAATGTTGACTGACGAGAGAGATTACCCTTGCTCGACATAATTTTGCTGGCCTGTTTCAATCGGATATACACCGTGATTTTACAGTCGTTTTGGAACCAAAATGTGGTAACTTAGAAAAAATATAGGGACAAAAAAAATTGTGAATTAATTGTATTGATGATAATTAAAAAAAATTGTTTTTGATAATATTTTTCACTAGTTTGATAATGATAGTAACGTCGCGAGAATTATTCATTATGAATGGCACCGATGGTAGTGATCTTAGTACGTGAGAATTAGTTGCATTGCCACGAGTACTCATTTATTATTCGGAAACATTAAATTTTATATATTTTTCTTATTGTATTACATTGGTATTTTTTTTAAGTCTATTATTTATACAGAAATTAAAATTTTCAGTTCCAAAACGACTATAAAATAACGGTGTATAACATATTTAATAAATTAATCGTATATTCCAGCTCAGAGAGTGGCAACATTGGGGCTCTGGGTGTTACAAGTATAAATGCCAGAGCGGAAGACTGCACATCGTTGTAAGTTAACATAATTACTTCCCACCAGTGGCGAATGGTGAAAATCCGTTCAGTAGTTATAGAAATTTGACCCTACAGTCACAATTTTTTTTTTTTTTTTTTTTTTGGTTCACAAAACTAGGTACAATATTAATTTTAAATCGTATAAAGTAGTACATGCGATAATAGGGTACGTAGCAATAACATTGTGCCCTTCTAGATGTGAACATGCGAAATGGGCTTGCGTTTACTTAAACAAGTCAGTCTAAATAGTGATCAGATTTGTAATCAGTCTATCCCTGCTTAGACTCTAAAGTGCAGACAATATACGTATTTTTCTTTGTAATATTAGTATAGATTTTTTATGTCTACATTTTCAGGTGGGTAACTACACTTACACGTGTTTCCACGCTAACCAAGTCCTGCAAGTGAGGATTATCAAGGATGGCTGGCTGCACAAGGGGGGAGTCATCTGCCCCCCCTGTAGAGAGGTCTGCGCGGAAGAGTTTAAGGTATGTACTTTATAATTATTTTGTTTAATGATATTTACGCGAATGATATTGAAATAAAACTCTTTTTCGCATTTTTAGGCGGTTATTTTTATGAGTGGTGATAGCCTAGTTGGTTGTGGAACTGCCGAGACGAATGTCTGCAATCAAAACCCAAACACATCTGAATTTTCTAAAGTTATGTGTGTATTTGTGAATTATCGCTTGCTTTAACGGTGAAGGGAAACATCGTGAGGAAACCTGCGTCTGAGAAGCTCTCTATAGGAATTTTGAGGGTGTGTGAAGTCTGCCCGCACTACAGCGTGGTGGACTAAGGCCTAATCTCTTAGTAGAGGTCCGTGCAATGGGACAGTATATAATACAGGGCTGATAATATTATACAATATTTTATACGTATTTATCTCCTTTTTTAATTTACAGGCAAGAAAAGAATACTGCAAGGGCGGAGAAGAACCTTTACCACCGAATTTATATCCAAACGATATTTTAAAATGCGGCGCCGCGGCTGTCTCGCCGGCCGCCATCTTGGCAATCAGCGCCATCTTGTTTAGAATATTTTAATGTTGAATAGAAATGTTATTTGTGTGTTGCGGTCGGCAAAAATATATTCTGAATACATTGACGTATATCCTATAGACACGAACGTCCATATAAACTATTTGTTCAAAATCTGAACTAAAATGGAAATCAAAACGTCTCTGTTATAACCTATTTATTCACTTAAATAACAAATAATTTTACTTATTGGACTAATATTTTTAATTCACATCCAGTTTTAAACTTAACAATTCAGTTGAACATTGAATGTTCGGAACGCCAAATCTAGTACGTAGTACATATATGTCGATGATTTAAACCAATATACTAGACCAGATGTATAGAACTTCAAGACTCTATCACAGATTGGACAATTAAAAAGCGATGTACCCTTGGGCTTATACAAGGTCATTTTGACATTGCGTTACTAAATGAAACCACATACTCGTCTTCACCTTTGATGACATTGTGCCTATGTTAAATCTTAAAACATAGTTAAAAAGTCATTTATGAATTTTTAACTAAGATTTATATCACTTTATCGCTTATAGTTTGTTCAGAAAGAAAGTGGCCGAAAAGTGAATTAACTTTCGGTTTTTACATGCAACACTTCCCCGCCATTTGGTAAATGTTAAACTCATTGTCATGTATTGCCTTGTTATAAACGATCTTGCGTGTTCTTTTTAAGGTTTTTTGTATAGAAACATACTAGACTAGGGGATCGTCCTGTGTTTGATTTTGTACATTATTCTATATGTAATAGTTAATAATACGAAAAAGAAACCCTCCTGCGAAAACTGTATTAAAATTGGTTAAAAAATGAGCGAGTAATACATATTTCAAATATTACTGTGTGCCGAAGCGGGCGCGAAGTGGGGATATCGCTTCATCTCTTTCTTTCGCACGCGTCGTAATGCCCGATTACGTCACACGTGGGTATTGCGCCTCTTTTCTGTTTCTTGTTACCCCTTGTACCGAAATACTTATTCGCATCGTAACGTGTTACAAGAGCCCCTCCCCCGCAAATTGCGTTACGTAACACTTGTACGGGCCCTTAACACGGCAGTATAGTCGCCATCGCATCAAAATTACCTGGATAAGGCGAATGTAGACTCAAAGCCAACGTGGAAGACGTCCAGAGCTTTTTAATTAGTCTATGGTATGTTATTTTTATCGTGAATTATTGGTGTAGACGAGCGGTTTTTTAAACGCTGAAATTAACCATCGTATTGTCATTGTATTTAAATGTTTGATTAATTTAACGGTATGTTAACTGAACATTATGATTGTATAAGTTGGTTTTTATTTCAACAATTAAAAACAATGCAATTACCAATTCGTAACATAAATAGACTTAAGTTATGAGATTATGATAAATAAGATTAAGGTAAATATTCGGACAAGTCAGCGTTTAAAAAAAACGCCCGTCTACTCCAGACTCGGATTCCTGAGCCAGAAACAACACTGGACCAACAAACTGTAAATATTCTTTAAGTATACTAATTCTAAGACGTGTTCCTAACATTGACTATTTGAAAACATTAAAGATGGTTTATAATAGTACTTAATACAGTAACTTGCTGCGGTGTAGTACTGCTGACTCTACTGGTCGGCTAAAGTGATATAGAGTTTTCCTGCTCAGTAATAGAGTCTGAAATTGTGCCAGGTGAATTGCAATAAGGTTGATTCCTGAGACTGTATAGCTGACGAAATCTGGGTGTGATGACATAGCTACCTATCTTATGGAACAGAAATAATGGGCGATGATTTACTCCACTAGTTTTTAATTACCAAAAATAAAAAAGCGTTATCTGTTATAGTTCCTAAACACGTATTTCAAAAATATACAATGTCATAAAATTATCCCTGAATATTCTTTTGTCAAATTTCCATTAATAATTCTGGTTTTCTAACGTCTATTAATATAACTTGATATACCATCATCAGCCAGTTGCAGTCCACTGCTGGACATAGGCCTCTCCCACACGCCAGAGTCCAGTCTGCTGCTTCATGCATCAAGTTACTGCCAGCTCTTGTGTAAGTCGTCCCGCCATTTGCCTAGAAGGCGTCCCACGCCATGTTTGCCAATATCACATTTAAATATATGTTTGTTTTCCAAGTTTACGTTTACTCGATATGTACCAAGACATACAACAATTATGAATTTAAAAAATCAATTTATGACATTTTCTACGAATGTATGAAACTGAATATCACAGGCTTTGGATTTTTCATACTTGTGACATACAATAGACGTTTGTTGCTTCTTTGTAAAGTTTTCTGTTAATCTTAACAGTGCTGTTGGTTACATGTTTATTAATATACATGTGTAATTTTACTCTTTATTTATTTAATGTGTTTGTTTTCTGTTTCTCTTGAAATAAAACAACTATTAGACTGTATAGTACTTACCATCCTTAAATTGGGGATCATCTAGTCAATGTGAGGAACTAATCATTTTATTTACACTTAAATGTGCGGTCGTATGCCATAACTTAATTTATTTTATTACTATATTCTATTCTCGATATGGTAAAATTGTACAACGATACGTCAATACAAGAGAAAGTCTAAAGCAATTTAAAAAGAATTTTCATGGTATGATATAATTGTCAATCATAAGTAATAACCATACTGATGGATGAGAAATTATAATTTGATAGAAACAGTGGCGTCGCAAGGTAACCAAAGGCTCAACTAAACTATTTAAAATCGTTTATTCCGTAGTCGTATTCCGAATTCGACGTACTCCATATTTGTCGTAATCTCGATTCGTCGTAATAAATAGTCGACTCCATAAGAAAATTAAAAACCAATTACAATTTATAGACGAAGTCAGAGTCTGAGGGGACCCGGGGCGCTGCTCCGTCTAGCCCTCCGATAGCTACGCCACTGAATAGAAATTTGTCCTAAACAACTCAACAGAGTATTTTGAAAAGTTATGGAGTATGTTTTCACTATTCATTGGTATTACTACTGTTTATCTTACAGAACGACAAAATAATATCGTCATTTAGTAGCACAAAAACACGTTAAAAAGCCTAGATTTTAGTTACAGCGAACTTTTTTTAAGACTTGTTAAACGTAACGCTGGATTTACAAGCTAGCCTTTATATAGACTTGATAAATTCACTAAAATATATAAAATATGAAACGCTTGCGGTTTTGAACGTAGTACAATTTTATTATAAATTTAAAACTAGGGCGAGGGCGTTTCGACGCCGCGTTTTGGCGTCAAAACGTAGCGTCGAAACGCCCGTCTGCATCCGAACTGTAAATATTAGTACTTAAGTGTATGTCGGTGCTTCAATTGTGATTTACTTCATTCCTATGTTAGATTTTTTTATTTTCATTTATTGTTGTTTTTCGGCGAAATTTTATTTGATTCGTTGCAAACATATTGTGTTGATGTAAAAGAAATTGTTTTTCGAGTTTGTCTATAGTGAAAAATATGTTTTATATGTAAATTTTTAATTATATTTAGTTGCTAGTATTTTTCAGTCATAAATTAAAATGATTTATTTTACTTAGTATATTTAAATTCTTAGATTTTATAGTTTCAGATTCCATTGACACAATATTTTTGCAAAAAAAAAATTATCACTTAAATTCAATGTCGGTGTAAGCATTGTACTGATTTATATTTAAAAATATATATTTTGTAAATTATTATAATTGTTTCATTTTTCATCCTTCAAATTCAACCCGCCATAGTTTTTATTTACGCAATTTTCTTTTTCTTTTAAAGAACGAGGCAAAGATTCTCAACGAAAATACCATAATAATATTAGTAGGTAATTGTTAGAATTCAACATTTTTGTCTCTATTCACCTCTGCATTCCCATTCGCCAAATTTTACGGACTGCTTGGGTATTAGGTAGTAAGTAGAAATAAAATGAATAGCCATTTGTTTTTATTATCAGCTATAAACACGTTTAATTACAAATTAAATTACATTATAATTGTGTATGCATTACAGCGCAATAAAAAAAATATAATTACTTTCATTTCGTAAAAATCTATTCATAATTCGTAAATATGTACACCTTTATTTTATTAGGTAAGAATGTTTTATATATTTTATAACATTACATACGTTTGTTTGTTTTGTAAGCAGCGACAGCCTGGTTGGTTTTGGAACGGACTGCCGAGACGAATGACCGCAGGTTCAAATCCCAAGGGCACACACCACTGACTTTTCTAAAAAAAATATGTCTGTATTCTTTGTGAGTTACCGCTTGCTTTAACGGTGAAAGAAAACATCGTGAGGAAACCTGCATACCTGAGAAATTCTCCATAGGAATTTTCAAGGGTGTTTGAAGTCTACCAATCCGCACTAGGCCAGCATGGTGCACTAAGGCCTAATCCCTCTCAGTAGTAGAGGCCCGTGCCCAACAGTGGGACAGTATATAATACAGGGCTGATATTATATCTATTATATACGTTTGTTAGCCTGTCAAAGGTTACACAAACACACCGGACGTAGGTGAGCGCTTTAGACGCTCGCAACCTTTGAAAATTAAGTGATTAGGACAACCCACTAACGAGTTACGAACCTAAGCTCAGGACCGTCACTGGGAGAGGAGGATACATCAACGATTAGATATGAGCGTACTAAACAATCTATCCATTCCCGTATTCGTCGGCACGCGGGCCGGTACTATATTTCCTTCGTGGCAGATGTTCGTTGAGATTGGCCGCCGAAATTCGGTTAGGAAGGAATCATCATACAAAATATTTTCAGGTCTTTTATTCATAGAGGCTGAATCATACGTTCTTCTTCAAGTGAGGAAACAAGATAACAACTATTCAAACGTCGACGCGTTAATACATAAAGTGGTACCGTCGGATAAATTCGACAAAATCGCGAGCAAATTTGGCGCGAAAAATACTGACCTAAAACCTATTGAAAAAAAAGAAAAAGAGCGGGAAGCTAAAACAGTAGCCAGTATAGAAAAAACTATTCTTAAGTTTACTAAAAAAGACAAGCCTATGTTTCGGGCACAGAATCAGTATATTCGTAAGTATAAAAGTAGACTCAACCAAAACCAACGCAACAACCCACGTTTCCCCGGTATTGTAACATTTTTTATTGATGCTTTGCTCTTATTGGTGATAACATGATGATATATAGCCTATAGTCTTCCTCGATAAATGGGCTATCCAACACTAAAAGATTTTTTCAATTTAAAGCAGTAGTTCCTGAGATTAGCACGTTCAAACAAACTCTTCAGTTTTATACAGGATCAATTTGTCATTGCGTTATTGAAGGAAACCACATACTTATGTACTTAAAATAGTAAATAACACTTTACAATAAGTTACTTGAGCCGTAGATGTAAAATAAAAAAGTGAAAGTTTCGAACAAAATAAATATTAATAAAAAGTAATTTTAATTTTGCGTGTCCTAATGCCACTACTGCTACTTTAAGAGAATTCGTCACAGCGGCAGCATCATACTTTCAGTCAGAAATACACTCTCGCACACGCCATATTCGCATTAAACTACAAAATGATCAAAACATCAGAAAACTATAACAAGGATTTTTGGTGGAAATATTCGTTATTAATGGATGATTTTTGGCACAATGTCAGCAAAAGTGAAGACGAGTATGTGGCTTCATTTAATAACGCAATGTCACAATGACCCTGTATAATAGTAATAGATAACAGATTTAACAATGCTTTTTATTTCAGAGCCAAAAGTAATAAATTTTAGAAACAGTAAGCCGTCTTTGGTCTTCGAAATCAATTCTAAAGCTATTGTATCGACTATAAAAGATTTGCTATCTTCAAAAACGTTTCAAACATACTTTGATAAGTTTGCAAAGAAGGCGGCCATTATATATAGATCTATAAAAGATGATATTGATAAAGAATATTACTAACTTGTAATCTCTTTTTTAAATTTTAAGTTATGGCAGTTAGGCGAGCTACTAACTCGTCTCGACTTTTAGTTGTTAGGAACATCCTGTCCCGTGTCAAATGAAAAACATCAAATAAAAATCAATTTTAAAAAAAATCGTATATTTCAAAAAATATCACACAATTAAATAAATATAAAAAAGAAATAAATCAGTTAAATAAACACACTTTTCATTAAGCACCCTTTGTAGCGATTCTTTACAATCCTAACCTAACCTAACCCATCTCGCACGCATTCCTAATTAGTAGTAAAATGACAGCTTGCAATTTATTAGTCTTTACAGGAAGTTAAGATTTAATTTTTTATAAATTAAAATCCATAGCCTCTGATACAAGAATGTTGCTATCTATAGACATTTCTCAAGGACAATAAGCCATATTTTTAGAAGATTTCATTTTATCACAGTTTTTATATCATAATTTTCTCCCTACGTTTCGAAGACAATTAAATATTAAGTCAATATTTATAAAATCTCTTACTAAAATAACAATTATTAATTTGACAGTATCTCATTTAATATCTTGAGAGTGAAAATGAGATGCTATTATCTCCAATTATATCTACTAAAACTGGCGTTTAGACCTCGCAAAACACGCGGTTAATACCAAAAGCTGTCATTTTACTAAATTGAATTGTATAGTTGAGTGCACTTATCAAGAAGTCACGTCAGTAACAAACTACAATCATTAAGTAGGTGCAGATGTACCTCTCTAAAACTAATCATGGCGGCCATACAGTTTTATTACTAGTGGTTTGTGCGCTCACGTGTTTAAATATTTGAGCATACAATTTATAACTGAAATTGACTGAGTCATATATATTTGTAAAACAAAATTAGTCGCTTAGCGCACATTTCATTAGTAAATATTAAAATACATATAACAAATAAGAAAACACATTTCTAAATGTAAAAGTATCAAACTTAATGTCATATAAAATAAATCTATTTGTATGTAATATATAACATATAATTTTTTTGTGATATGCAGACATAATTTTACAATACTACATTTATTAAGTCTATTTTTAATAATACTCATACATAAAAAACTGTTTTAGTTGCCTTGATCTACGGATCTGACAAATTAATCATATCTAAACACCACAAATACAGGTAAAATCGAAAACGTACAGGAGTCTCAAAAGTTTTAACGGTACAATGGAATTAACTGTCAAAATTTATCAGAATGACAGTTAAATCACTTAAGGTGACAGACTAAAGCATTTACCTGTAACAGAACATCGAGCATTCGCTTTTTTTTAAATTCATCGATGTTTTGTTACAACCTGAATCAAAAACCAATCAAATTGGTGTAACATTATATCGAACAAAGGTTCGAGCACGTACGACGTACGATGTACACAAAGGAAAGAAATCCAGAAAAATTCTGATTAGCATTGAAGACCATTCGTAAGAATTATATCCAGTGTAACTACTGGACATAATAAAATTAAAATCTCATGTGTCAGAATGGCGAGCGCAGTGGAATACCTAACAATTGTAATTCAAAGTGTTGGTGTTTCTACTGTTTATGGACGGTCATGTCGCTTACCATCAGGCGAACGGCAAGCTCGTCTCGTCATTCAAAGCAATAAAAATTACATTACTTTCTAATGCTCTAGCAAATACTCCAGTCTAGTCACCTTTGTCAATATACGAATATAAAATAATCTTATTGAATTTATATTGATAGTACATGGTAGCGTATACCTCCCTAATTATAAGCTCAATTTGGCCACACAGTTTAATTTTGTTACTAAACGCATATACAAACCACATAAACTGTTGAAACGCTAATTGACTAAGCGACATTATTTTACGACGAATTACATTTTTTTTTTCAAATACAATTTTTTTCGCCAGGTGGCGCTATTCAAATAAACTACACTTTTATTGAGCTGTATGTAATAATCGTATTAAAAATACATACAACTATCTAATATATAAAAAGTCAGTATCAATAGTGAGTTTTATAGTACTAAGTTTCATACATATTTAAAATCGGCACTTTTTTCTATGTTTTTTTAACCTAGTTATAAAATTTCGAAAAAATGTCGCTTAGTTAATTAGTCTTCAACCGTTGATATTCATAGAATGATTGAAATTCGATATATTCAGTGAAGGAGGACTACATCTAAACAAATATTCACCCTACTTCCTACTTCTTATCACTACTTAAAAGTTTATACAAGTCTTATATCAAAAAGGAGATGTCCGCTTTTTGTAGAGGCGCTGGTTCTTTATTTCTAACATTCCAACCAACTTCAAACTTATTGGATAATAAAAGCGTTCATTTTAAATGTAATTTCTAATTTAAAAAAACGAACTTGTAACTGGTATAATGTACAATTGCCATAAAAAAGTAAAAAAAAAATATAAAAATCTCAAAAACGAAGGTTATTCAAATTAACTGATTAATTTAATAATTTCAATGTAATGTCAATAAGCTCGTTTTTAAGACTTATATCTAAATATATATCGACAGTTGAGAGGCTAATAGTCGTAAGCGACATTTCTTTTTCGAAAAATTTTAACTTTGTAAAAATACAAAAAAAAAATGCTGATTTCCAATCTGTATGAAACTGAGTGTCGCAAAAAAAAATTCGCTTAAGTGCATACACCTTTCAACCGTCGATATAAATTATCTTGTTCAGAATTTTGTAAATAAAAAACCATTTTTGGACATCTCCTTTGCTCTATCTACTATTAAAATTGCATTAATTCTGCTCTGCATACAGAATTAAACAATTTAACAACACATACTTACAGGAGTAGTGAAAGCATCAGTCATGTAAAGAAATATATTTGACTAATACTTTTACTTTGATTGTTACTGTCAACAAAGGGTAGTTGACTTTCTTTAAATACGTTTATCAAAAATGTATTTCATGCAAAATCTATCGGAAGAATTTTCAAAATCAACGCAATAATAAAAAAGTTATGAAGCTTTGAAATTTGGTGGAAAGGGAAGCTGTCAAATTACAGTTATAGTGAAATATGATGTCACTCAGGGCCATCGGCCATGACGCAGCGTGAGTGCGAAAAGGACAGCGCGATAACCCCACTTTTGCTGATAATAATATTTCAAATATGAATAGTTGCTTTATTTTTCAACCAATTTTGATGCTGATTCCTGATTTACAATAAACTAAATCAAATGTAGGAAACTACCCCACTGTAAGTTGTAAATACCTTCAAAAGGTAAACATACGTATTAAAAAATGTACTGTATGTATTATCTCATAGTATCTCTAATAAAATAGAAAATTATTTAGGACCTGTTTTAAACTCGAGTAAACGCTCGTCACATACATAACCCGACCAAATACAAACGTCACACGAATCTATGCTCCCAAATAAGAAAACAAGTATCTACATTAGCCGTTTAATACAACTGTCAAAAAAACGAAATGTATGACACGGGCCCTTAGCCTGTTTTTCCTTATTACTTTTAAACACTGATATTTCATATATATAAAAATGAATTTCTATTTCCCTTGGTCATCGCATCACGCGTGAACTGATGGAACAATTTCGCTAATTCTTTTTGGTTGTGTTAATTATTGTCAGCAGGTTCTTATGAAAGAAACAATTAAGGAAGTTGAGCCGAACATTAGAAAAATTAACAACGATTTTAACTTCTGTGTTTTGACAGTTTCCGCGTTTGATGATAACTACTGGACATAAGACTAACAACTCATGTCTCAGGATAACGAGCGCAGTGGTATAGCAAACAATACTTTGTAATTCAAGGTGTTGGATGGTGTTTCTACTGTTTATGGATCGTATCGCTTACCATCAGGCGAACGGTAAGCTCGTCTTGTCATACAAAACAATAAAAAAAATATATGTGAAGTTAGCAGAATGTATTTTTTTATATTTACGTGTGTTCGGGTGGGTCCCTGGATGTTGTAGATTCATAATTGGACCAGGTACGCGCGCTATACTCGGGTTCTAGTTTATGTGCTTTTTTTAAGGCAGGACAACGCCTGTCAGGCCGTTAGTTTATAAATACTTATCAATTTCCAAGCTTTATTTTTGAACGCCATCTGGTAGAATGTATCGGAACTTATCGACGCTTGACAGGCAATCATATCTAAGCGACAATCAATAAATTTTTGAGTAACGTGCTTTAAAGTTTTGATTTTAATATGAAAATTCACAACAATTGAACCTTTTTTATAAATATATAGACTAATGGATTTAAAATTGTCTTAGACCTACAAAACCTAAATCAAATGACGCAGAAAAATTTGGCGATTGTAAATATTTATATAATTCATTTTCGGTATATTTGTCGCATAGATATGACTGCCTTTCAGCGTCATTATACGGTATATTAGCGTCTTTTTGTACCTACATTCAATGCAAATAAAATATTATAATATTATCTTCGTTAATAGTCAATAGGTAACAGCTGTTCTTTAAATTATTTTTTCATTCAATCTTTTAAAGAAGATTTTCGTTTATTTAATTTTTTCGTTGAATACTATTTCAGTTTTTAACCTTATATACAAACTTATAAGAAGAAATATCAATTGCAAGGGACTTTCAATCTCCATTAAACCTAACCATTAAATTTAATTATTTCTTTATTATTAAACTTATTGTTTATTATAAATAAAAGGTTATATAGGCCGCAAAAAACAGCATTGTTATAAGCGACGCGCAATCGTAGTTATCGCTGAGAAAACATTTAAAATCAACCTACGACTAATATTATGTACTATCTATATTGTAACATTTATATATTATCACAAATAAAATAAAAAATATGAAACTTTCATAGTGGTTCTTAAAAATACGTTGACTGGGGCCTTAGCATGTTATAAAATCAATTCGCGCGTACAAACTAAACACAACAATCTATATATCGGTGGTTGAAAAGCTAATTTACTTAAGCGATTTTTTTTCCGAAACTAACTTTTTCAGACATAATTAAAATCAGCACGTTGTTCTGTTTTTTTTTTAAACTAATTACATATTTTTTTTCGAGAAAAATGTCGTTTAAGTCACTTAGCCTTTACCCGACGATATTAATAATTTAAATGCTTATTTTTTAATAGTCCCTTGCAATATACATAAAAAATTCAACATAATTTATAAACTAAAAGCTACGTAATAGTTTTAAAAATTGTGATAATCTCAATGATGTCAAACGACATTTTGACAGTTGAAAATGTCAGCGCCATCTTGGGCTGACAATAAGAGAAACCATTGTATTTAGTGGAGCTTTTACAAAGAATAACATTGCACGTTTATACCTAAAGGGGTAAGAATGGATGGAAACAGTGTACCTTTTCGCCCTGTGTTACGTCGCAAGTGCAAGCCTCTATATTACATAAATTCTAGACTCCGAGCTAACTCAACAAAAATACTCAATATTTGACGGGAATTTGAACCTTAGACCTCAGAGCGAAGTACCACGCCACCGAGTCAATAAATTTACTTGTAAAGTAGAATCAATGTAAAATCTATAAAGAAAAAATGTAAATTTTTTTTACTAATAGGAAGTTACAATACTGAGTGCTATAGGCTACTTATCTCGGAAAATTATTTGTGTCAGAAAAACTTTTTCACGCGAAGTCGCAGGCAAAAACAGTATCATTGATTCTTACCCTAATTAAAATATGTCAAAATTTAATTTCGCTTAATATTCTAGGTTATAAATATTACTCAAAAATCGCGTAGCATTTGCATAAAGTAAATCTAGGTTTTATAGTTTAAATACTAATACTACAGATATCAAAAAATTTTATAATTATTTAGTACTTACATGATATTTATTTAAAAACTTTCTAAAAGGAATATATTTTAATATTATTATTTCTAATAGATATTTTATTATCAAAATTTCTAAAATACTATATGATAGGTTTACATAAACATATTGGAAGATTCTAGTTTAACACAAGTGTATAACTACAAGGAATATTCGTTCTTATAACTATTATATCCAGTGCACATATTCGTAAAACAACTAAAGTAGACTATATGTAAATAAATAAAATACTTGCTTACATTACAAACGATTCCAAAACAATAATATGCACATCATTAGAATGAAACAGAACAAGATCCTCAGCAACGCGGTGATGATAAAAAACATAAAAAAATCGATCGGATTGAAAAAAAAACGAAAAACACCATTCACCGCACGTAATATATATAAAAAAACACAATGATCAGTCCGAGTGTAACGTGGCTTATTTTTTTTCGCCAGTCTAGGCGCATCCACGTTAGGAAGAAGCTAAAAAAAATTATTATCACAAATACTTTTTTTAAATTTGACCTGGTTCGCGCAGGTGTAGTTTTTCTTTGTAGTGACAGCTCTGAATTGCCTGTAATTTGTTTTTTTCATATCTTTAGTTAGTTGCCTGACGGTTTTTTTGGTTTCTAAAAGGGTTGCCGCGTGGTGTTGCCAGCTTAGATGCGTTTGCAGGCTACCGGTTATGATCACGTTGCAAACACTGCAGTGGTGGGTTGAGTTTTTCTGAAAAAAAAAATAAATATAAAAAAACACTATTTAATTATTTTTTATTTTATTAAAAAAATAGCTTTTGCCTGCAGCCTCGTCCGCGTATAAAAATCCGGGATAAAATTTAGCCTATAGAACTCATGGGTTGAACACATGTTGCTTCCATTTATATAATATCAGCCCTGTATTATATACTTGCCCACTGCTGAGCACGGGGCTCCTCTACTACTGAGATGGGTTAGGCTCTTAGTCCACCACGCTAGCCTAGAGCGGATTGGTAGACTTCACACTCCTTCGAAATTCCTATATAGAACTTCTCAGGTGTGCAGGTTTCGTCACGATGTTTTCCTTCACCGTTAAAGCAAGCGATAATTCACAAGTACCCACATAACTTTAGAAAAGTCAGAGATGAGTGGGTTTTGGACCTGCGGACATACGTGTCGGCAGTCCGTTCCACTCCCACCTAGGCTATCCTTAAAGGCTACATGCGTAATATGTAAACAACTTACCCATCTAATCATATTGTCGTTATAATGATCCATGTATTTGCTACTCTTCATGTTTTCCAAATGCTTATTGCTTTCAACATGTTTATTCAAATCGGCAAACACTTGTTCCCAACAGACAAAGCAATATCTGGTCCCATCGCCGACTGGGACCAAGCTGTTGTACGAGCTAAAAGTGATCTTAGCTATAAAGCTTTTGAGATTCAAATAGATTAACTCTTCCATGTCGAAATCATCTGAGTTATTGTCTGTGTTGATCGGTTGGATGGTTGGTACAGGTTCGTCAATTGACTCCGCGCATTCCATTTTCGTTTCGGGTTTTGTGTCCTTGTCTTTTTTGGACGCTTTTATTTTTGGTTTCTTTTGGTCCTCCGTTTCGTTTGCCTTGACTATGTCTTTATTTACTTCTTTAGTTTTCTTATTATCTTCTACATTGAGGTTATTTTTGCTCGGTTCATTTTCCTTTGACGTTTTTGCTTTTTCCTTTTGAGGGCTTTTTTTACTATCGTCAAAAGTGACTTTGTTCTTTTCCATCGTAACCTCTTTCACTTTAGCTTTTTTATTTTCGTTTGTGTCCTTATTTTGTTCAACCGGTTCGTACAATTCGGAAACCAGTTTTATATCATCCAAAGTAATTTCAATCTTATCTTTATTGTGTTCGTTCGATTTTTCTGTAACAATAGTCAAGCTGGAGTCTTCGGTATATTTTGTTTTATCCAAAATTGTATCCTTTTCTTTAAGCTCGCTGTTTTTCTTTTTTGAGACTAATTTGAATTCACTTTGGTCATATTTTTCATCGGTATCTTGTTCTTTGAAGGGCCACTCATTGGTCATTGCGACAGCTGTATTAGGATCCTTTTTATTGACATCAGAAAGGACCTTTTTGTTCATCAATACGTCAACTATTTTTAACGAATTGTCACTTTTAGGCGGCGTGGTCTCTTTAGACATGTTTTCATCCCAAGTAATCTTATGTTTGTCCAAAGGTAACCTGGTCACGGCTGTAACGTCAGATTTTGCAAGAGATACATCCTTCGGCGGCATTTTAGCGACTTCAGAAAACGATTTGCGTTGTCGTATCGTATTATCTATTTTTATTAGCGAAGTCTCTTCGTTTCCGAAGACGTTTGTTTTTTTCGTTCCATCCAACTCTTTGCTGACATCAACGTTTTCAACATCATTGTCGTTTTTATTTTCGAGGGCCTTTAACTGATCGACGCTTCGTTTAATTTCGTTAATCACGGACTTTTTTTTCGCCGGCGAGTCCTTTTTCGTTTTTTTCGATTCTTTTACGATACGATTGTCCGACTTTTTCGGTTTATCCTTCGTCTTCATAATACATTTTTCTTTCTTTTTCGGACTCGCCTTCGACGTTTCGACGTCAGATTTCGCCTCGCTTTCAGATACATCATCTTTCGCAATCGGTTCAACGGTTTGTTTTTCAGGCTCCACCTTTTCCGGAACTGTTGCGTTTGGAACATTTGGTGTACTGACAGCTACCACAGCGTTTTGTACTGGCACAACCGGACTAGCATAACGGTGGTACGGATACGGATTGAACGCTGGTCCGGGGACAGATCCGGGGTATACCATCGGCGCTCTACATGGCATCATTGGTACCACATGGTTCCTCATAAACCCAGGCACAGATTGCCACCAGCTACACATCGCATTAGTCACAGTGTTCATATTTGGCACCTGGACTGTGGGTGTGTATGTTAACACGGGGCCGGGGAGCCGCGGTTGTGGGGCAGGAGGACGCATTTGTGGGGTGTTCCTCATTTGCGCAAGAGTTACGGACCTGGCCAGTAAGGAGGTGTGTGGCGGATTCATTATGTGCGTAAATATGTTCTCGTGGGATATATAAGTATTGCAAAGCGCGCAGTGCAACTTATCTCTTACCTGAAACAATATTGTGCAATTATTAATGATCTATCCGCCATTTTGAACAAAAAATTTTTTATCTTCAAAACGTAACCGACATTTGTATTTTTTTTCTCAACTTTTAATTAAAAAAAAATTGTTTTTTTGCGGTATTCAGTAAAAAAAACATCCTATGAAACTGGAAATATTTCATAACATATCCCATTTTAATAAATACAGTGAAATGTCAGGAAGTTATTCCTGAAAAAACTTTGATATTTTGGAACTCAGTCAACACAATACTTTAATATTTTTAACATAAGTATTCTCACCTCTCTTATTAGATTGTTGTTATAGCTGGTAATGAATGGACTTCGGCGTAATATCTCCGTATGCCGCGTCCCACAGATATGTTGCACAGGATCTTCTTGGACATAACAATCACATAGAGCGCACACAAGCTTATCAGTGTACATAAACACAGTATTGTAGTATAGTACGTTCAAACTCAGCTCCATGTCGAACGGGCAAATTTTTATTTCACTCGTGAAAATATTTGCGTTTTTTTTCGGGTTTGTCAACGTCGAGTCTGTGGTTCTTGCGGAGTCCGAGCTCTTCGTCGACTCGGGAGTCCCGCTGCGTTTGACAGCGTCAACGTTCTTCGCGTTCGCTACGTACTCTATTCGGACGGGTTCGGGTTTTTTCGGGTCCTCCGTCTGAGTTTGTTTGCTGGGGTGCATTTTGGCGATGTGAGGAGTCATGTCGGGTGGATATTGAAGGTTGTTGCAGTGGCCGCAATGGAAAAATTTATCACCAACCTGCAAATAAGTGTGATTTACCAATTCGATAGATTTTTAATAATAACAATTGAATTGTTGGAAAAAAAAAAAAATAAAAAAAATAATAAAAAAAAAAAAAAAACATACCTTTCTAATAAAAAAATCCTCATAAGCATTAACGATCGTACATTTATCCAAATTCTGTAAATGCTTGGTGGAGGAACAGTGCTGCATTTTGTCATTAATATTCGTCTCAGTACACGCCATGCAATAAAACGTTTTATTTCTCCTTTTCAATAACATATGCCAGGAATCGTATTTAGCTTTCACAGTCCTATCTTTATATTCGTGGTACACGAATTCTGGGTTTTGATTTACAACTTTCTTCGCCGCTGATGCGTACGAAAATGTGTTTTGATTGTCGACTTTATTGTCAAGCAATTTAGACGCATTTTGCTCAACATCAGACGTAGTTTTGGATGCTGAGTTTTCGGTCAAATTTGAATTTGGATTTAGGTCAGTGTCGCTTTTAGACTCTGGATTTTCAGCTGAATTGGTAATTGGATTCATAGTAATTCCATTAGATCTTAGATTTGGGAATGCATCGGGTGTGAGTTTAAAAGCCTTCACCGGGACATTTCTCTTAACGGGACTCAAATTTGGGAATGGTTTTTTAGATGTTTTATTATTTTGACTCTTGGTACTATCTGGAGAGGGAACAGCCAAATTTCTAATTTTATTTGGACTATTCATTTTTACTGGACTATCTTTATTTGTTTTGTTTATAATTTTATTGTCAACTGAACTATTGATTGGTGCATTAATACGATCAGTTTCGTTTGCAATAACTGCTGCAGTATCAACTGGTCCGTTAATAACTTCTGCTTTAGTTTCATCGTTTGCACTTTCTACATTATCTAGATTTTTATTAATAATCGCTAACGCTTTATTGACAGCATGCATGAGACTTTGCTTATGTGTTTCCGTGTTTATATGATCGCTTATGTGTATGGTTAAAAGGTTGCACACACCACAATGATAATAATATTCTATCTGCAAACAAAAAATAAAAAAAAATAAAACAACAATAAGCACGTGTGGGGACATGTATGAAATGCACATGTATTTGTAAGGTATAACAATAAGTTCGTTTAAGTAATAAATACAATTTCTACTAGCGAAAATGCTCTATCCAAATGAGGCGTAAAGACTTTCCGTTTCCGTTATTTATAGACGTTTTTTATCTAAGGATGGAACATTGCTGTGATAACAAGTCTGTTTCTCAGCTTTGTTTATCAGACAGCTTGCTTTTGTTTAGCTTTGTTTATCTGACAGCCAACTAGATTCAAGTTGTATCTCAATATTAACCAATCACAACAGACCTATGTCTATGTCTACGCACTGCGAAGACTGCCATGCCGTCAGCACTGAGAAACAGACTTGTTATCACAGCTTCGCTCCGTCGTTGGATAAGAAACGTCTATGAACACGAGGGTTAGTGATCAAGACTTGCTTAAATAGCTGTCAAAACATTACCGGTTTTCTAGTTCAAACCTTGAGGCAAGATGGCGACTTGACTTACAGCTGATCGATAGAATTTGTTACGCTATGCGAAATTTTTATAAGACATAATATCCATGCAATTTACCTTTCTAACAACGCTAACTTCGTACTCCGGGAGCGGACTGCACCTATCCCAATTGGTTTGATGTGTATTTGTAGACATATGCGGGTCCACGCCGTCAGGAGTCATCATTTTATCGCACACACAGCATTGGTACAACCCATCAATAGATAGTATTGTATTCCAGTTCTGGTCTTTCAAATAGGTCTTCGAATTTACTATCACGCCACCTTCAGCTTTTACTACATCAAGCTCTGGTTTTGATGAGGCGTTTTCTGAAAGACAAGTTTGAAGGACTTTGTAGCCAGTGTAACTGGACATAATAAGACTTAACATATGTCTCAGGATGGTGAGTGCAGTGGAATACCAAAAACTATTTAATAATTCAAGGTGTTGGATGTTCTTCTGTTTATAGGCGGTCGTATAGCTTACTGTCAAGCAAACGGCAAGCTCGTCTCGTCATTCAAAGCAATAAAAAACACATCACCGTTAACATACCTGTCTCTTCACCAATTGCAACACCTTCAGCACCATCCTTCTCATCGATTTCGACAACATCAGCTTTGTCCAAGCCCCTTTCTTCTTTGAAAACTTCGAAAATGACTGAGTCAGTATCCTCATGCTTCCCGACATGGTCGTAAAATGAGGAATTGTTGATTATAAAGGAATATTCCGGTGGTTTATCACCAAAATATGGCTTTAGTAACGATTTATTAACGCACATAGTGTCCGGTAATAGTTGTAATAGATCTCTCAATGTGTTTACGTCCATCGCTGAAACAAATTAATGTAGGTTTACTATCGTTGGTGTAGTTTTAATGCGTTTGGACAAGTACGAATTCGGAGCTAATCCCGAGTCGGGCCAAATAATTGAATAAGCAATTTCTAGGGCAAATTTCATAAATATAAAATATCTAGAAATGTATATATAATAACAAATATTCTGTATTTTTTTTATTGATAATTGAACCCAAATTGTAAAACCGAAAAAATTTTTTTTTTCGTTACTTTAGAAAATAATAAGTTTAAGTATTCCATTTCCCGAATTTTTGACATTTCCAAAAATGTATCCTTTTCTAAATTGCACATTCAATAGTAACTGGGTTTTTACATTTCAAAAATTACTGAGTCGCAGCTCGGGCTCGCGAAGTTGGTGGTGTGATATCACCGTCCCTCGGAAAGCACGTAAAGCCGTTGGTCCTGCGTCTGATGGGCCATTTTGGCGGGTTTTAACACCTTGTGTATGGTCGCTATCCGGGCGGATATAATATATATCCTACCACCAACAAACATAGAACTAACACAGCTAAGTAACATTATAAATCACAATTAAATTAATACTCCTACGCAGCAAACAAAACATTACGATAAACTTTGGTTTCAAATGTCGCGTTGGTTCAAATAATTCGCATCAGCATTTCTCAAACTATGGTCGATCGAATTAGATTTTATCTTTACATACAGGGTCATTTTGATATTGCTTTACTAAATGAAACCACATACTCGTCTTCACCTTTGCTGACATTGTGCCAAAAATCATCCATTAATAACTTATATTTTCACCAAAAATCCTGGTTTCTGATTTTTTTTTCATTTTGTAGTTTAATGCGAATATGGCGTGTGAGAGTGTATTTCTGACTGAAAGTATGATGCTGCCGGTGCGACGAATTCTCTTAGAGGAGCAGTAGTGGTATTAGGGCGCGTAAAATTAAAATTACTTTTTATTAATATTTATTTTGTTCGAAACGTACACTTTTTTTCTTTTACATCTACAACTCAAGTAACTCATTATAAAGTGTTATTTCTAAGTAGATAAGTAGGTGGTTTCATTTAGTAACGCAATGACAAAATTACCCTGTATAATACAAAACACTTATACCACTTGTATTTTTCCTAACTTGAAACACTTGACTGTCGTTAGTAATCAGTAAACTATGATGTACACTCAACCACAAAAATAGCTGAACAAATTCAAAACTTTAAATCACCCATACATGTTTGGTTTAACTAAAAAAAATGCTTTTGGTTTGTCTAAAGGAAAGTAAACACTCTTATTCTATTTTTGTAAAAGAAACCAACGATAGCTTAGTTGGGTGTGGAACAGACTGCCGAGACGAATATCTGCAGGTTCAAATACCAAGGGCATGCACCTCTGGCTTTTGTAGTTATGTGTGTATTTGTGAATTATCGCTTGCTTTAACGGTGGAGGAAAACATCGTGAGGAAACCAGCATACCTGAGAAGTTCTCTATAGCAATTTTGAAGGTGTAAGAAGTCTGTTCACACTACAGTGTGGTGGAGTAAGGGCTAAACCCTGTCACTACTACAGGAGGGCCGTGCAGTAGGACAGTATATAATACAGGGCTAATATTATATTATTAAGGTTATTCAAAAACTAATACATCACTTTTACACCCTATTCCACTTACCATCAGGTGCAGTGAAGCCACTATGCTCATATAAAATTAAAAAATAAACTTAGAAATCTCCAAGGTGTGTAGGTTATTTATTTATTTAAGGACCTCCAACGAAGGATACAAGGCATATAATAAATACAATGTCGTAGTATTTGTACAATTAACAATGTGACGTGCCTCTTCAATTATAAGAGACCACAGCATGCAAATTTATATATTAGTACAGCTGCAAAAATAATAATATAATTATGAACCTGTGACTGTCTCAGCACTCCATAACTAAACTACCATCACTAATAATTACTGTAACTATCACTTCATTAACAGATTGTATGATAGGCAGTGGAGTAGTGTGGACTAATATAGATTTAGGAGAAGTCGCATCAGCAAGGCACCTCTACTTTCATTCTCAAGATCTACCCAATAAATTAATCTTACCAATGACTTTGACACAACATACCTATTTATGATGGTGAAAAAATATAAATATAGAAAAGCATATAGATTTGACAAGGGCCCACGCCTAGCCCACACCTGTTGGTAGACCTATCGCACTGAGGTCTCGTTTTAAATTGGGCAAAGTGATTTTGGGTTTTTGTGCGTAGTATCAGCATGGAAGTCAGTTTGCTTTTACTTTTGACTGAAAGGTCCTGCTTCCAGTAAATTGCAAAGCTTTATAATTTATTTATTGGGTGGATATTGGAAATTCTTTTTCCATTCAATTTTGGATTACAAATATTTTTGATAAATATATCAACACTTCAAAGGCAATCATATCTAAGCGACAATTATTTTCGTTTTGTTAAGAAGGTATATTTTATAGAAACTTCCATAAATATTCCAAAATAAAAAAACTTCCATACATAGCAGACGAAAAAAAAATTGTTTTTTTACAAAATATGCAATAGGAATGGCAAATCAATGGAATGTGTGACAGTGGGCATGGCACATCATATGTGGCCTATCCCTGTGCAATAGCATATAATGATATCTCACAAAGGATTTCATAATATTTTACTGTGTTTTCCAATAAGAATTTTAGACAAAATGGCCGCATATGAGATTGAAAAACTGATATAGTAAATATATGGAAATGGTTAACAAATAACATAATATATATTTTTATAATAAAATAGCTTCAAAATAAAATCTTATGTTAACTCCTAAAGCCAATTGATTGCATGCTACCTTTGTAGTAAATTATATACTAAAATTAATGGAAATAAAATAATTACCATTTTTTTAAAAAATCTAAACAGTATTTTTTAAGGATTGAAACCTTTTTTAAATACATACTATTTATTGAATATTTATATATGAATAAAAAACAAAATTACATTTTACAAAATATATATTACTGGCAACATTGTATACCTAAAAATCCCCTCTTCATGTTGAAGTATGTGAAATTATTATTTCTTGAACAATCATAATTTTAAAAATGCCAAGGTCATTCAGGCAGATAATCTACAAAGCCATTTATGTTTATAAATATTGCATTCAATCAGAATTATTTATTGTTTTGTATTTCAGAAACAATTATTAATAATTTTTAATGATTCTCTTTAAAACTCCACTTATATGAGAAACCTTTGTTACATACCTGAGAATATCGATCGATACTGCAAACTGCAACTCCAATTCTGATCTTGCCCGCACACTTCGAAACGTTAAACTGCACTTACACACCGTAAATTTAATTCGAAAAGAAACTAAATATATATCGAAATTAAATATTTGCGAACACTTTTGTGTTCATAATAACACCAGCAGTTAAATCTCATCGAACTCGAAGATTTTTCAAACAATGACCGATTGTCGCGACTGTCGACTGATTTATATAGTGTTGGGGTTTGAAGTTTGAACACTAATTAGAATCGAAATGATTAAACAGTTCACATCGATGTTAAAATTAACGATTATTTTATAATAATTATCATAAAGTTACTTTTAATAAATCTTTAATTGTATTCTCGCATTGTATGGTTAGCATAAAATTAATTGAAATCAATATTATTACATATCAAATTATATATTTAACTGTAATACACTATGTATAAATAAGTATTAATGATATGAATAAATAGATAAATGTTTATTTTTGTTATTATATACAAATAAAATTAAAGAATGTTATATTTTTCTTGGTTTAATTTTTTTTATCGATTAAAATAATCGATACTTATGCAAGCGTTGCTACTCACTATGGGTGGACACTCCCTTTACTCAATGGTAATTTACCTAACCATAAACAAAGAAATCTACATTTTATATCAATTTAAAAATTTACAAGAAAATTAACATACAATTACATCTTTTGCGTATTTATTCTGAAACTTTTTTATAAGCATATTAAAGTACACATTGGCTACAAGTTCAATAGATTTGGAATGCATGTAAAGCCTAAATCAGCTTAGTACAACAGCTACGGTAAATAGAGGTTATCGAATGTGAACAAAATTAGAACTACCGTCCGCCATCTTGCGTAATATGACTATTATAGTATAAAAGTAAGGAGAACCTTGTTATATCGGAATACTTTGAAAATGTGTCCGGCTGCAACCTGTAAATAACAGTTCAAAAACCTAAGATGTTTTTATTACATAGATACGTTGTCCGAGCTCAATACTGGTAAGACGAAAGTAAGGTAATTGCCCGACTTGACGGCCAATGAGCGTGCGGCACTAACGTTGTTACGTAACTGTCGATGTATATATCCTTTTCTAACAAATGTGTGCTGCATCTTTTTATTCCTTCTTCGAGCCAATTTGTAATTATATGTACAGGTACGTGACTATAGCAAATAGTGCGCCGTTTTTATGTGCCATTTTGTTAGTGTATGACGCGTCTATTTGTAAAACGTCATTGTCAAAAACCGTCAGACATTGCGGTGGTAAGTACCTAGGCGAACATATGAGACCCACCACCAGTATTTACCTAGAAACAATAATTGCCGTGATATTTTTAATGACGGCCTAATTATTGTTTGTAGGGCTAAATAAATAACGATTAATAAATTATAATGTCATAAATCACTGGAAAAACCATTATGGCGGATTATAATGTAATTATGGAGGGAATTCCCACCAATAAAAAAAAATACAAAGTGCATAGACATTAGTGGATGAGGGGATTTGTCAAAGTATAGAGACATTAGACAAGTGATTAGGGAAATAATTCTCAACCTTTTTTTCTCATAGACCCCAATGACGTTTTACAAATAGACGGGTCATACACTAACAAAATGGCACATAAAAACGGCGCACTATTTGCTATAGTCACGTACCTGTACATATAATTACAAATTAGCTAAAACAAGGAATAAAAAGATGCAGCATACATTCGTTAGAAAAGGATATATATACATCGACAGTTACGTAACAACGTTAGTGCACGCTCATTGGCCGTCAAGTCGGGCAATTACCTTACTTTCGTCTTGCCAGTATTGAGCTCGGACAACGTATCTATGTAATAAAAACATCTTAGGTTAGTACATAGACATTAGTGGATGAGGGGATTTGTCAAAGTACAGAGACATTAGACAAGCTACTAGGGCAGTAGTTCTCAAACTTTTTTTCTCATAGACCCCTTTCAAAATTTTGATGGTTCCGATGGATTTTTTTTTTGGTTTTGCAAAGCGCATTATAATTACCGTTCAGCCATCGTGGGAGGCGTCTGTACAGTTATATTGGTATCACCGTGCCTTACGACCCCTATCAATATTATCTACCTACATTGATAGGTGAAGTCAAGCCTACATTTAGTACTTTACTATCAAACCAGATACATTTTCGTGGACCCCCGCTTACGAATTATGGACATCAATTTTTTGTTCACGCCAATATAGACCCTTGTCAAGTCTCCTGTGGATCATGAGGGTCCACCTGGACCACTTTGGGAATCAGTGGAGTAGGGTATAAGAAAGCTAACCTTACTAAAAATTTAGACTAGCAAGTGCTCGCAGCAATATATTGCGTAAGAACTTGCATATGCGTTTAGCGGCAATATTTCTTAATCTATACTTAATATATAAAGCTGAAAAGTTTGTTTGTTTGAACGCGTTAATCTCGGGAACTACCGGTCCGAACTGAAAAATTATTTTAGTGTTAGATAGCCCATTTATTGAGGAAGGTTATAGGCTATATAACATCACGCTATGATCAATAGGAGCTTTCCTTTTGAGAGCTTCCGTTGCGTGCGCTGCGTAAACGGATAATGTTACGCAACAAACATGTATGGCGGAATTGTTCCTCTTAAAAAGATAAAAACAAATTTTTTAAAACAAAGTCCTCCGTCACATCGGTCTAATTGTCTAAACGTGATAAACTCAAAAACTACCCAATGGATTTAGATGAAATTTGGTATGGAGATAGTTTATTTTTTTTTGGGTTTCGGACCCCGCAATCAATCCGGGAAAAACCCATGAATGGGATTTCTGAATCCCCCAGCTTAGCGACTGCAGAGCCCTAGAGGAAAGTTTTGAGAAGAAAATTAGGAAGGTGTTGAGGAAGAAGGGACCATCTTAGGATGGGCGGAGTGAAAAAGGTTAATGTTCGCGGTCCCTTATAGGCCTCAATATGAACTTGGCAACCAAGAGGTATAAACATATAACTATGTGCCTAGGGCCGTGATATGATATCCGTGCATGGGCGTGCATTGGTTGTGGAGACAGAGCGCACAAGAATTACCTCGGTGGGGAAATATGGAGATTATTTGAGGTCCTGGGAAAATATATAGCTGGACTTTTATTTTGAAACACTATTTTATGCGGATAAAGCCGCGTGCGGAAGCTAGTTTGATAATAAAAAGGTAATGGCGCACATATTACGACTGTAATCAAATTTAAAACCAATTAAATTTTCTTATTACTCTTGATTGAAGTCAAGTTCTTTATTGAATTATGAAGATGAAATCTCTGTTACATTTTTTGTTACAAATAACTATTATTACTCGTAAGTTTTTTATAAATCGGTAAACATTAAAATTTACTTGCTGGTGGTAGGATATATTTTATATCCGCCCGGATAGCAACCGTACACAAGGTGTTAAAATCCGCCATAGTGGCACACGTAAGTCGCGTTCCGGGATAGCCTGTATATCCAGTTCCAATAGGCCGGCATAATTGTGTCGACTGTCGTGGGGTAATCATCTCTCGTCAGTCGACATTCTATTGGACCTCACTGCAATTAGTGCAGTTGAGTCACTGTGCTCGTATAAAAAAAAAAAACTGAACTAATGATTAATCGTCACAGTCAAGCCTAAATGAACCAATCAGAATAAAGTATTCACAGATGAGTTGTTTTGATTGGTTAATTCCTACCCTAACGCTTAGTTGGCGGTTAAGAATAGGCATTTAGTCATTTTAAATGTTGATGGAACAACCGCCATTTTGTTTTTATATTACAGATTGCTTTGGGAGTGACAAGAAACCCGTTAAATATAATCAAACTAAGTGAGTATTGAATCAAAATATATAATAATATCAGTTCTGTATTATATACTGCCCTACTGATGCAAGGGCCTCTACCACTGAGAGGGATTAGGCTTTAGTCCACCACGCTGTAGTGCGGATTGGTAGACTTCACAAACCCTCAAAATTCCTAAAGATTTTTTTTGGTATGCAGGTTTCCCTTCACCGTTAAAGCAAGCGATAATTTACAAAGAATACACACGTTGTGAATTATCGCTGGCGGACCTAATTAAATATAAACAAATAAATATTAATAGGGTCCTTTCCTGTACCTAGTAGCGGCATTATCTCAATAGTTCTATATATGTTGCAAGTCCAAGATTTATTTTTTTATAGAGGTCCTGGCAAAGTGACCTCAAAACACCTGACTTGGGTCCAGATAGTGTCGACTGACGAGAGACGATTGCCAGTCGACAAAATTATGCCGGTCTGGTTGAATCGTATATACTGAGCCTGATCCCGGAACGCGACACACGTGGGCCACTATGGCGGGTTTTAACACCTTGTGGACGGTCGCTATCCGGGCAAACATGACCTAATCGCACTCTTCATAAAATGATGACCCATTCTAAAATTGCCAATTTGTGCGAATCGTCAAACAACCAATTTCTGTTTGTGACCTTTTAGTTTTCCCTTTTTATTTCATGCTATAGGTTCTTTCTTAAATAAGCTCATTTTTATAGCAACTTCAAAAAAAAGGTAGCAAAGAAAGATTTGTTTTCCGACGACTGCCACAAATTAACAATTTTGAAATAGGTCATTATTTTATTAAGAGTGCGTAATGTTTTCTACCATTAGCATGTGGTAAGTGCTATTGTTCAATGATTGTATTTTTTTCAGGCCTGAGTCAAAATTTCACAACCCGAATTTCGTTCGAGACCGCTTTAAAAGTAAGTACTAATACAAAGTGGGTGCACGAGTTACGTCACTTTCCTTTTGGGGATAAGGCGTGAGTTTTTCTTGGGCCGTATTAATAAATCAATCTCATCTTTGAGTAGGATCTCAAGTAAACATTTAATATATTGAACTATTTAATAAACAAATCTTAAGTTGACATTTAAGAGCTTCTTCTCAGCTGTCATTGTTGTATAATTAACAAAACTTAATGATTAAAATCAGTCATACGCTGTGACTCAAGATATCGTTTTATCATCCCCGTTGCAGTCCACTGCTGGACATAGGCCTCTCCCAAGGTACGCCATAGAGCCCGGTCTGCTGCTTTATGCATCCAGTCGTTGCCGGCTCTCTTTGCAAGTCGTCCCGCCATCTGGCCAGAGGGCGTCCCTCGCTACGTTTGCCAAGAGATTTCATTTGATATTATTAAAACTTACGCGAGACATATTAAATTAGTCGAAAGCAACACGGTTTTACTCACGTACTATTAATCGGAATCGCCGACCAGTTTCGACCTATTAAGTAGATCATCCTCGGGGGCGAGTGCTAAGAGGGTGGCTGACAGTAATCGAGAGGCCTCCGTGACGCGACGTCCTAATTATTTGAGATGTTGACATCTGTTTATTAAACAGCAACTTGAGATGATGACTTTAATTTAACAGCGCCTCAGCATCTCGCACTTAAGAGCGTAACTAAGTTATTTACAACCTCCATGCAATTTCTTTTTTCTAATTCCATTGATGTCAATTGATGAATTTTGTATTTTCCATTTAACAGCGCCTCAGCATCTTGCACTTAAAAGCGTTATTCAACATTTTTTTTATTACTTTGAATGACGAGACGAGCTTGCCGTTAGCCTGATGGTAATACAACCGCCCATAAATAGTAGAAACACCAACACCTCGAATTACAAAGTATTGTTTGGTTTTCCACTGCGCTCGCCATCCTGAGACATGAGATGTTAAGTCTCATTATGTCCAGTAGTTACACTGGTTACAATGTCCTTCAAACTAGAACACAACAATGACTACACACTGCTTGACAGAAATAGACATTGCCGTGGTACCTACCCAGGCGGACTCTCACATACGAGAGACCTACAAGTAGTAAATTTAATTTTCTAGTTTCATTTTGTATTTCCCAGATGTGATTTTCAAGCCAGAGCTACCGGAATCTTGGAAACATCGGTTCCGAAAGCCATTCCATCCAGCCTGGATGGATTACTGCGACCCGTACCACTGTAACGACTACCACAAGCTAGCCTGTGGACTCAACCGGAGTAACATGCGGTTCAAATGGTTTCAGAGTGGATGTCACATCATATTGAATAATCAGTGTGCGACCTATCGTGGCAGTTTGAGTAAGTTTTAACCAAGAGTGTATACCCATTTCTTTATTTATTACACACAAAACAGGTTATAATCGGGTACACATTGTATACAAAATTGCTTAGACAAAAATATTAAAAAACATTATGGGCTCAAAAGCACTCGTAATTAATAATTAATAGTAAAATGAACCTTAAAAGTCGTCGGGTGACTGAAAATTTTCTTTATGCCAGATAGCTTTTGTTATATAATTCGCACTCTTAATAAAATAATGACCTATTCCAAAATTGCCAATTTGTGGGAATCGTCAAACAACCAATTTCTGTTTGCGATTTTTTAGTATTCTCCCTTTTTTTCATGCTATAGGTTTCATTATTTACCCATTTTTAATAAGCTCAATTTTATAGCAACTTCAAAAGAAAAGGTAGCAAACAAAAACCAGTTTTCCGACGACTGCCACAAATTAACAATTTGAAATAGGTCATAATTTTCTAAGGGTGCGATATATACATTTATTAACCGCTATTTTCAATACTACTATTTAATACACAAAGCTTAAGTTGCTAGTTAAGAGCTTGTTCTCAACTGAGTCGGCGTTGTTTAATAAACAGAAATAAGCTATCTCAATTTTGAGTACGATCTTGAGTAGACATTTACCCCCTTATTCATAAACGTTATTTATCTAAGGACGGAGCATTGCTGTGATAACAAGACTGTTTTTCAGTGCTGACGGCATGGCAGCCTTCGCCAGACATAGGGCCGCTGTAATTGGCTAATATTAAGATACAACTTTAATCTAGTTGGCTATTAGATAAACAAAGCTGAACAAATAGCAAGCTGTCAGATAAACAAAAGCTGAGAAACAGACTTGTTGAATAAGGGGGTTAAAGTTCACAATTTAATAAATAACACTTAACTTGTGAATTGAGCGCTTGTTATTGGCTGAGATGGTGTATAGTAAATAAAACTTCAGTGTCAAAATCCGTCATATGCAGTCTTAAGATATCATTTGAGAAGATGTATATTTGTTTGAATAACGACGACTTAAGATGCTGATTTTAATTTAACAGCGTCTCAACTCATTTCGCACTTGAGAGCGCAACTGAGTTGCAGCTATTAATAGGGACCTATGGATCCTGTTTATGCAGTCCAGATACGGCCCTTGCGTTTATCAATTTTTGTTTTTTTTTTTATTGCTTAGAATGACGAGACGAGCTTGCCGTTCGCCTGATGGTACGCTATACGACCGATAAACAGTAGAATCAGCATCTAACACAATTACAAAGTATTGTTTGGTATTCCACTGCGCTCGCCATCCCGAGACATTACATGTTAAGTCTTATGCCCAGTACTTACACTGGCAATGTTCAAACTGGAACACAACAGACTACACACTGCTGCTTAAAATAGACATTGCGGTGGTACCTACTCAGGCGTGCTCTCATATATAAGCGACCTACTATACTCGAAAATAATTGTTATTAAAATACTATCTAAAATTTACAGAATACGACGTGGTAGACCCGAAATTCTGCATGATATATGTGATGTATTTGAGATCAAACTGCCCTGATGTCTGCAGAGGGTATGTGCAACCAGTGTGTGGAGTCAGCAGTTTTGATGGTCACGCTGTTTTGTTTGTAAACAGATGCGCTATGGAAATGGTTAATTGCCGAAGCAATCTCCCAGGTTAGGGACCTTAGTATATTTATAAGCAATTTCCCAGGTTAAAATCTTAGGAATATATTTGTGCGGCCAAAGCGATTCTATTACATCTGGTAACGGTGGATTGAAAGTGTCGGCTGTTAACTGTAGATTATCTCTCGCCATCGACAGAATTATGCCGGCCTGCTTAATATAGCATATACAATAGGTAGGATAGCGACCACCGTGCAAAATGTGTACCCGCCATAGTCGTCCACGTGTTTCGCGTTCCGGGATCAGCCTGTGTATAGCAGGCCGGCATAATTGTTTCGACCGGCGAGGGATAATCTGCAATCAGTTAACAGCTGACACTCATTGATCCCGGAACGCGACACACGTGGGTCACTATGGCGGGTTTTAACCCCTTGTGTACAGTCGCTGTCCGGGCGAATATAAAATATATTCTGTCATCAGCAAAGTTGGACTCGCGCACCAAGGGTTCCGTGCAAACTTGCTTTTATGTTAGTACATATTTACGGTTTTCAGGGGCCTTATTCCCTATCCCGCACGTTTTTACAACAGTGCGCAACAAGCACGTAACACAACGCGTCATGTTTAGGACTATAGAAATTTGGCTTACAAAATACCATTCCACGCACATTTCTCGAAGATAACATGACACGGCCGCGTTACGCGTTTACACTATCATACAGAATAAGGGCCCAGATATTTTTCTTTACATCGCACGCTTAATAAACCTGACCTATTTCAAAATTGTTAATTTGTGGCAGTCGTCGGAAAATTAATTTTTGTTTGCTACCTTTTTTTTAAGTTGCTATAAAATTGAGCTTATTAATGATAGGTAAAAAGTGAAACCTATAGCATGAAAAATTAGCAAATTTACTATTACAAATTTGCGGTTGGTACAATAACCGTGTCTTGAAATCAAACGGGAAAGTTAAGTTTGTCCTTTAACCTAGTTTGTCTTTTACGTTAAAGCAATAATTTTTAATGCTTTCTCAATAACCTGCTTTTGAAATACAATATTAGCCAATCACAACGGCCCTGTCTACGCACTGCGAAGGCTGCCATTCCGTCAGTACTGAGAAACAGACTTGTCACAGCTTTACTCCGTCCTTAGATAAATAACGTCTATGAATAAGAGGGGAAGTTTGTTCAGAAGCCTCGCTGCAAGGTTCAAATCGCAATTGTCCGATGTTTTCATTCCGGTGTCTTATCTAATTAATGTAATATTTATTTCAGAATACGAAGAAGTTAAGATGGAAATGTGTTTAGTCTACGCAAACAAACTGAAAAAATATTATGTGTAATAAATAGATATTTTAAACAGTATTTTTATTAATTATTTCGTAAGTTTACACGAATGTTAGATAATTAATATTTATTTATGGATTTTATTGCGGTTCCTTGAAAATTAGTCCGCCCCGTGACCATGGTGGCTGCAGTCTTCGAAACACCGGGAAAAAATAATAATACAAATACCGGCGTTAGAATCCATAAATGGTTTTATTTCAGAATTTTTATTTTCCTTAATTTGTGTTAAAAAAATTTGATAGAAAGAATACTTATAATTTTAATAAATTAAGGGTTGTTGATAGGAATGTCTGCAGTTTCATATCCCATTTCATAATTTAGGGACTGCCGAGACGAATGTCATCAGGTTCTAAACACAAGGGCACGCATCTCTAACTTTTGTGTTATGTGTGTATTCTTTGTGAATTATCGCTTGCTTTAACGGTGAAGAAAACATCGTGAGGAAACCTGTATACCTGAGAAGTTCTCTATAGGAATTTTGAGGGTGTGTGAAGTCTGCTCGCACTACAGCGTGGTCGACTAAGGCCTAATCCCTCTCAGTACTAGAGGAAGCTCCTGCAGTGGGACAGTATATAATACAGGGCTGATATTATTATACAGTCGCATTTCGACCAACGGACGATAAAAATAAAATTTGTTTGATCTTACGATTTTGTTTATAAATGGTTGAATAATTTTAATCAAGAGATATGTAAATAAACTCAACATATAAGAAATGAATGTTGTGTTAAGAGGTGAAAAATGAAATTATATTTCGTCATTGTTTTATTTCGTAAGTAGCCGTTTTGTAATAATTTCTGCTATGAAGTATTCACATATGGTATACTGTTTGAAGCACTATTTTTATAAAGGAGTGACTGACTTTTATTTATTGTTTTTAATGACGAGACGAGCTTGCCGTTCGCCTGATAATAAGTAAGCGATACGACCGGGCCATAAACAGTAGAAGCACCAACACCTTGAATTACTAAATATTGTTTGGTATTCGACTGCGCTCGCCATCCTGAGACAATGTTAAGTCTTATTATGTCCAGTAGTTATACTAGCTACAATGTCCTTCTAACCGGAACACAACAGTCTACATAATGCTGCTTGGCGGCAGAAATAGATATTGCGGTGGTACAAACTCGGCAGACTCGCATATCAAAAACCTCCCACTAGTAACAAAAACGTTCTTTTTTATTTCTTATTGGCAAATGATACTACAAAGGATATATTTAATTTTGACCAATGTTTCTACAAGAGGTACTTTTTTTATTTTCGAGAAGCTGTTAAAACAATATCATATGTGTGTTCAATAAGTTGGGGTGAGGAGTCCGCTTTGTGATACGTATTTCGCCCGTATTCAAATATTTAAAATAATATGTCATAGGGAGTCGAGAATTTTTGTTTTACATCAGAGCTCTAAAATTATATAGTCATTGAGAAGATTGTCATTCAAACATCTTCCGTTTATGCGATCCACCACGTTACTTTCTTTCATGAAATTATAATATATAACTGGAGCCTTATTTTTGACATTGCGTTACTAAATGAAACCATATAGGTACTTTTATTCTTGAAAATGACATTTAATTAAAGTTTCTTAAATCGTAGTAATAAAGTAAGAAAAGTTATTTTAATTTTGCAAGCCCTAATGCTTCTACTACTACGAGAATTCGACGCAGCGGCAACATCACACTTTTAGTCAGAAATACACTCACGCACGCCATATTTGCATTAAACTACAAAATTATCAAAAAACCAGACAATTAAAACTGATTTTCCAATATATTCATTATTAATGGATGATTTTAGCACAATGTAAGCAAAGATAAAGGCGAGTATGTGGTTTCATGTAACGCAATGTCAAAATGTCCTTGAATAAAGCTGAAGAGTTTATTTGAACGGGCTAATCTCGGTAACTAAATACTTAATCGATTTTAAATTTGTTTTGCTAATAGGAAGTTACATTACTCATAAGTTAAAATTAATTTATATATTATTATATAATATTTTTTATTAGGCACCGACTCCTATACTGGTTATCAGTATATAGGTAATGTTAAATTATTTTTTTGTTCTTAGTAGTTTTTGAAGGCGTTATAATTACCATGTATAATTCAGATTTAGTAATTAAAAAAACAATTACAGACCTCCTAAAAACCCCAGCAAAGAAGACAGAAACAACACTAGGACTGCATGAGAGAGTGAAGGTGTTAAAACACCGTTTAACTGAAGAAATAAAGCTGCAACAGCAGTCATTCCTGACACCTATTGTAGACGACTTCCCTGAGGAGTATGTGGACGTGGACTCCCAACCTGTCACTCCGATCATGAGCTTCGACGAGAGGAAGAAGAAAAACAAGTTCAAACTGCGACAGTTGAAGACAACGCAAGAGAGTACTCAAGGTAATTACTATGTGTATACAATAAAGTGTTTCATTCATTCATCCATTCTTTCATACATTCATTCGTTCATTCTTCCATTCGTTCATTCTTTCATTCATTCATACATACGTTGGATATATTTTATATCTGCCAGGATAGCGACCACCAAAGTGTTAAAACCCACCATAGTGGCCCATAAGTGTCGCGTTCTGGGATCAGTCTGTGTATATACACTTCCAACAGGCATAATTGTGTCAACTGAGGGGTAATCATCTCTCGTCAGTCGACATTCTATTGGACTTCACTCCTTGCCATCAGGTACAGTGGGTACCATGCCCGTCTAAAAAAATAATGCCTATCTATCAGTATATTCATAATAACACTGATTTGTATTCATTAGCCTTACCAGTAGCTTACCATAGATAATTTCCAACCGAAAAAGAAACTAAAATAAAAAATAACTTAAATAAACCTATATTATTCCGTTTTCATCTCACCGGACACTCATCGTCCTCTAAATTCTACACAACTGTAAGAGACGCGCTGGACAGAACCGTGGAGATCATCCGCTCCAGATGCAACCCTGATGCTGACCACGATCCTCAGATATGAGGAACCGACTAGAGAGAGAGAGAGATTCCGTTTTCTCTTATATCAATCCCATGGTTATCTGTAAGGGATTAACTTTTGCAATAAGATCGCCATTTGTACTTTTTTCTGTTTCTTATTCCATGATTTTTGTTTCTGGTATAACTAAAGTGTAATAAATAAATAAAATCTCTAATTGAAACAATCGCAGAGCCTACAAAAGTTGTGCAAAGAGTAAAGAAAGCAACAAAGAAGATCGCGAGGAAGCGTAAAACTAAATCGGAAGCCATCGACATATTCTATCGACGAAGTTTTGATGCCGACATGATGGATGAGCCTGTAGAATGGGTGCATTGTCAGGACCTGATCACTCCGTTCCTCACTGGGCAGAAGACGAACATTAATACCCCTAAGAGGGTCACTGTAAAGGATCCTGTTGTGTTAAGGTAAGGAAAATGTAGGGTACTTATTTGTTGGATGTAATGTACTGGAGTCACAACGTGTAAATTAAACTCAAGGATGGCACTGTATAATTATATTCAAAGTTCCAGAGTACGTTAATACACAGCGATGTACTTATATGATAATAGTAATAATTTACTTGTACTAAGTTAACAAAGGCGCACGTCGTTTAATATGGGAGGCATGGTGTGACACAGCATTCCCGCACAACTATGCACGTACACTTACACAGCTGCGCAAAGAGTGTGTCGCTACAGAAAAAGAATTTTCTACTAGCTTTTGCTCGCGGCTTCCCCCGCGCGATCGAGTTTTCCGGGATAAAATTCCCGTTATATATGGATAGAAAGTAGCCTATAACCTTCCCAGGGTCTTAAACTATCTCTATACCAAATTTCATAAAAATCCGTTCAGTACATTTTGAGAAAATCGATAACATACATACAGACTGAGAAGGGGACTTTGTTCTTTAATATGTATAGTGATTTGCAGTTGCGAAAGGTAAAAATTTCCAAAAAAGAACCCGACACAACATATAGGTAATAATATGTATGAAAGCGGAATACAAATCGTTCTAATAATTAGGTTCTACATACATTACTAAAGGAAAGCCGGTAGGAATCAGATTATATCATTGGTATCCCAAGGTACAGGCCCAGCCTAGTTTAGGTACCTAGCAAATATGTTATTTTTTGTTTTTCATAATAAGCTTGTTATTTGTAACCATTGAAATTGTAAACAAATTCGGTTATTTACAATAAAAAAATATTATTATTATTATATATATCTACTACTTACTAGATCTGGTGTTTCGAACACTCGCTGTGTTCAACTGAAGTGTACTGCAATCTGGTATTGCTAATTTACTTATACTCTATTTAAAGCGCTTTAGCATGTTTTAAGTTTGGTTAGTCGATTGATGGTTTTAGCTGCAGCGAACTTTAGATCTAACTCCAGATTTTGTATTAAATACTTTTTCTTCTATTATTAAAAAAGCGGCCATAGCCCAGTTGGTTGTGGAACGGACTGCCGAGACGAATGACCGCAGGTTCAAATCCCAAGGGTACACACATCTGACTTTTCTAAAAATTATGTGTGTATTCTTTGCAAATCATCGCTTGCTTTAACGGTGAAGGAAAACATCGTGAGGAAACCTGCACACTTGAGAAATTCTCTATTAGGAATTTTCGAGGATGTGTGAAGTCTACCAACCCGCACTAGGCCAGCGTGGTGGACTAAGGCCTAATATCCCTCTCAGTAGAAGAGGAGGCCCGTGCCCTACAGTGGAGCAGTATATAATACAGGGCTGATATTATATTATTATTATTATAAGTGTCCTTTTCTCTACAAACATAGGTCAACGCAAAGGATAATAGTTTTAGAAAGACTTTTTAGCGATGTAAAGGTAGACACCGCAGTAGAGGAACAGATGGTTGCGTTTCTCTATGGAAGGGGAAGATTCCCAGTCAGGCAGATGTTGCGCCTGACCGGCCGCGGCCCCTCCGACGGTTCCTATTCGGAGATGGTATATATGCAACGCGTCGCTCAAATTGTGCAAGCGTGATTCAGGATCGACGTCGCCATCTATCGTGATTGCTGTGTGATATCACTGTAGTTGCGTCACTGCATCGATCCTCTTGCAGTTCCGGCGATGTTGACAAGATGGCGGTGTATGTATCGATTGTACCGCCACAACTTATCTTACGCCAAAGAAGTATAACTTCTTACGTGCGTATAAGTAAACACACTCGTTTTTTATTCAAACCATAAAAAGTGCATTGTACACTGACCACCGTCTCGGTGTTTCCCAACGTGGAGCCCACGCCCTACAGGGGGGCAGTTTAAACAGAATTTTCAGTTTTTCATTATATGTTTTGAAATTTTACTTGCGATGTTTTGATAACAATTTCATAGTCTTCCTAAAACTTATCATTTATATTTCTTAAGGGAACAAAACAATTTTAAAGGTTAAAAATTATGTATAATAATAATAATAATAAATCTTTATTTGGAATAAATAATACAGTTTTTTTAAAAATATAATGTTCGAAAATATCTGCATTAGTTGGGTAACTGTGTCGCAGATATTAACGCCCACCTCCGTAAAGTCGACAGTTGTATTCCACAATGTAAAGAAAACTTTCTATAGGTACTTAAATCAAAACAAACAAAAAATGTGTGTGTTTGTGTGTGTGTGTGTTTGTGGGTGTGTGTGTTTGTTTGTGCGTGTGTGCGTGTGTGCATGTGTGTGTGTATGTATGCATGTTTATGTGTCCTATTATTTTCCTATTTTTATGAATGATTCTGTATCCTCATATGAAAGGGTTAACAGCCATTTTGTTGTTACAGATTTCCATTCACGTAAAGTAAGGGAATATAAGTTAAGAAACTTGTTTGCTTTGTTATATAATCGGGGACCAATAAAATAAAAATGTTGTATGGGAGCATAACATTTTTAGAAATATTAAGGTGGGGCCTGGCCTAAAAAAGGTTGGGAAATATTGATCTAATTGTTCCATATTCCAGATTAGTGCAACTGCTTAGCGTCAACACTACCGGCCAAAGTAAAGATGATATCTACTCCATAATGTATCAGATAAGCAACTTGCAACTCCGATTATTTCAATGGGATGTTACATCCATAAAATTCTTACTCAAAAATATTATCAAAGGTATGTATCGCACTCTTAATAAAATAATGACCGATTTCAAAATTGGGTTCCGCTATTTGATACGATTTTCGCAAAAAATAGGGTGGGGGGTCAGGGGAGGTTGGGGGTTAAAAATGGGGTGGGGGGTCAAGGGGAGTTAGGGGAGGTTGGGGGTCAAATATAGGGTGGGGGGTCAGTGGGGAGGTCAAGGGGGTTAGGGGCGTTTGGGGGTCAAAAATGGGGTGGGGGTAAATTGTTAATTTGTGACAGTCGTCGGAAAACTAATTTTTATTCGCTACCTTTTTTTTGAAGTTGCTATAAAATTGAGCTTATTAAAGATAGTAATAAATGAAACCTATAGTATGAAAAAAAGGGAAAAACTAAAAGATCGCAAACAGAAAATGGTTGTTTGACGATTCCCACAAATTGTCAATTTTGGAATGGGTCATTATTTTAAGAGACAGTTTAATAATCCGGTGGCCTTTTTGAGAGGTATCCTGCAGTCAACACCGAGGAATCTTGCAAATAGGATACTGGAATTCGCTTTAGCGGCTGTAGCAGCGCGGAGGAAAATTTGGGAAGGAATATATGGGGAAAGGATAAGAACCTTCTTTAGGATGGATGGAGGGGCGAAAGAAGGGAATTGTTATGAGACTTTCCCGCCCTCACACCCACCACTACAACTCCTGTAAGCAGTGGCATTGTATGACACCGAGCGGTGAAGCTCGCCGAGTCTCTGGGAACACTAATACGTCATTATCCCGCAACGAAATTAATCAAATAGAAAGATAGGGAGGAGTTGGAAATTGTTAGCGAGCCTTCATAGCCCTTAATGTGAATTGGCAACCATGAGGTATTCACACTTAACTGTGTGCCTAGGGCCGTGACAAATGTCCCCCCGTCGAGCGTGCATTCAATTTGAAGACCGAGCGTACAGGAATTGCCTGGTATTGAAATATTGTCGATATTGTACACGCAATATATTGCTGCGAGATCTTGCTAGTCTATACTTAGCTTAAAAGAAGCAATGGAAATAAATATGCGCATTCGGCTCAGAAAAATCGGAGTATTCGCTATAAGTATATAAAAAAATACAATCACGCGAATTGAGATCCTCTTTTTTTAGTCTTTGAAAAACAAACTATATTTATGAGCTACCGTTTTCGTGACTTCGTCTGCGTGTAAAGAGTTTTCCTGTGATAATAAGTACCCTATGTCCTTCTTATGATAAAACTATATCCATACAAAATTTCATCAAAATCCGTTCGGTAGTTTTTCAGTTTGTTGTTCGGGCGGACAGATACGGACTTTGTGTTATATTTGTAACTGTTTTTCAGATAAAAAACATAGCTTCGCGGGACTAAAACATGGCCTAAAGGCTATTTTTGCGGCGTGGAATTTAGACATAACAAACATAACCAATTTGTTGAAGCAAGCGCGGATATTCCGACCGCCGTGCGTTAGAATTACTGATTATGGAGGTAAGTGGTAAGGTCCTATAGAATGTCGACTGACGAAAGATGATTACACCTCGACAGTCGACACAATTATGCCGGCCTGTTAGATACACAAGCTGATCCCGGAACGCGACACACGTGGGCCACTATGGCGGGTTTTAAAAACTTGTGTACGGTCGCTATCTGGGCGGATATAAGATATATCGTAACGCAATCTAATGAGAGAATTTGGATCTCAGTCTACCACACTATCAAAGTTAAGATAACATATTGTAGAAACGTGATGTTTAGTTTATTTCTATCCCCCTTATTTATAGACGTTATTTATCTAAGGACGGAGCATTGTTGTGATAATAAGTTTGTTTCTCAGCTTTATTTATCTGACAGCTTGCTGTTTGTTCAGCTTTGTTTATCTGACAGCCAACTAGATTCGAGTTGTATCTCAATACGACATCACAACGGCCCGATGTCTACGCACTGCGAAGGCTGTCATGCCGTCAGCACTGAGAAACAGACTTGTTATCACAGCAATTCTCCGTCCTTAGATAAATAACGTCTATGAATAAGAGGGTACATGTTTTATAAATTTCAAGTAGATAGCTTGTAAAACAGTTACCGCGTCGGTTTGCACCTTAATTTATAAGTAGATAGATAAAAAAGTTTATTTAAGCTAAAATTAACACACAGTATAACTTAAGATATATACCTAGTCTTGCCATAAATATTGTAATAAAGAAAAAAGAAAATTGTTAACTGCAAATAACATTTATTACTTTTACAGTGTGTCAGTTTAATACATAAATATAAAACAATTAAAAATATAAAAAGCTTATTCGAAGTGGTCTCCATTGGCTGCAATACAGTCCTTTAAACGATGAGGCCAGTTATCAATAGAAGCACGCACTCTTTCCATGGGAAAATTCTTCACTGCCAATCGTATAGATTGTTTTAGGGACTCCAAATTATCATGGCGTTTAGAGCAAGCTGTACTCTCTAAAACTGACCACAAATCATAATCCAGCGGATTAAGATCGGGACTAGACGACGGCCAGTCTTCAGCTCTGATGAAGTCCGAAACGTTCGATTCCAACCAAGACTGCGTGGACCGAGCTTTATGACCCGGCGCCGAGTCTTGCTGGAAGGACCATACTTGGTTATTGAACATGGTGATGTTAAGGGGCTTAACTACCTTCTCAAGAATGGTATCTTGATACACTTGTGCCGATGTTTTGATACCTTTTTCACAAAAATATGGCTCAGTCACTCCTTCATAGCTAACACCCCACCAAACCATCACTGAAGTCGGATAATGTCCACGTTGCACTCTGTCGACTAATTGGGAAGCTTCCTTAGAGCTTTGAGCATAAATACGGTCATTTTGTTTGTTAAAATGTTGCTCAATTGTAAAAATTTTCTCATCCGTAAACAAAATTTTTCTGTGACCTCCCTTTGCGTACCGCTTCAGTAGTTGTTTCGATTTTACCACCCTATTCTTCTTTAAATTATCAGTTAAGAAATGGCCAGTGCGTCTCTTATAGGCTGCAAGTCCTAAGTCATCTTTTAAAATACGCGACATGGTTCTAGGTGCTATCTTCATTTCCCGAGATAAAATCTTTTGCTTTCGGACAGGATTTCTTCGAATTCTTTCCCTTACTGCTTTGACCACCTTTTTCGTACGAACACTACGTGGACGGCCAGATCTTTTCTGTCACAAACAGAGGAGGTCTCATTGTACCTATTAATAGCCCGGTACACAAACATTTTACTAATACCAAGTGTATGGAGAGTTTTAAAAATTGCATTTGGCTCCATACCTACTTTGTGTAATGCTATCACAGCGATTCGGTTCTCTTTATCACCCCACACCATTTTAATATCGCAAAATATTTTACAATGTATTGGCGCCAAAATGAGAAAACACAATGAACAATCGTATAAAAATGACAGATTCGAAATTCAAATGTAATATTTTTTTATAATTAAGTGTAACAGTATTTATGGCCAGACTAAGTATAGACAATAGACAACTACATATCCATTTGTGAGATATTGCAGCCGCAATCAGGCCCAGCTCAGCAATATGTTTTGCCCCAAGGAGCAAAACGCTTGTAATTCTGCTGGTACCGGGTATAACATATCAATATAGATCTAAATAAATATGTAGCTACTCCAAGTGGCATGTTTAAACACGGAAGAAAGAGAAAACAAAAGTGTAAAAAGTGATACAATATACAATTGAGAATATCATAGTGTTACATAGCGCCAAAGTTGTTACAGACAAACACAACTTTTTAAACATAAAAGGTAAAGGTACTAAAACATAATTTTCATTTACAGGATCAACAAAAACATCTAGAGTTGTACGATACACTAAATCAGTGAAAAAGAGATGCTTGGATGAAGATGACGACGAATGCAGGGATCCATAGTAACATACAAAATAAAGTTAAAAGAGGGAAATTTTTTTTTTAGTATATATACTTAATCTAAAAAATAAAAAGTAGACAAATATGCTTCTGTTTTTTATTACCTACCAAATAAAAATGTATAACCTTACTTATAAACTTTGTATTTAGAGGTTTTAGTTAAGTCTTGCTATATTCAGTAATATTTGACGTGCGAGGAAAGGAGAAGTACTACTGGTGGTAGGTTTCTCATATGTGAGAGTCCTGGGTAGGTGCCACCGCAATGTCTGTTTCTACCGCCAAGCAGCAGTGTTGTGTTCCAGTTTGAAGAAAATTGGAGCCAGTGTAATACACTGGATATAATAGGACTTAAAATCTCATGTCTCAGGATGGCGAGCGCAGTGGCATACAAAATAATACGTTATAATTCAAGGTGTTGGATGGTGTTTCTACTGTTTATGGGCGGTCGTATCACTTACCATTAGGCGAACGGCAAGCTCGTCTCGTCATTCAATTGTAGATAACTTATTAAAAACAATGTGTTTTAAAACTTTTTATTAAAGCATCCTTCTTCGTCCAGAAAATGCGTTAAAACTACCACTAAGCATTCTGTCACCATGTTTGTTTCTGTCTTGTTCCAACAGTATCCTCTTTCCTTGTCTAACAGTGAATTTTGGTGGTATTTCTGTGTATTTCATTAAATTATATATTGACAAAGGTTGTAGTCCTCTGTTAGTGTAAATATATTGATTTATTGGATTAAAATCGTTCACTTTTAGTGGCACTTTTATTACTAAAGGCACTGATGCGGATGCAAATGATATAAAAAATAAATAAATGATTGGCGCCATTTTGAAAATACAAGATAGCCGACGTCCTTATATGAATTATAAAATCGTCATCCCATTTTACGTTTTAATACTTTTCTAAATCAATCTAATTTTGATTGTATGACATAATTTTTTACGACTTATTTCGATTGCTTTCGATGTGTTTTATGATTTTATTTTAGCACATAAAATGACGCCATTTTGAAGTTATTACTTAGTAACGTTTGTCGACTTTTTAATCTTTAAAAATGTAAATGTTTGAAACACAGTTATATTCTTCAATTTATTATTTTAAGGCCCATCAAATGACAGAATGCAAACTGCTTGGTCTAATTAAATCCTTTGTACTGAAAGTAATTATTTATTCATACAATAGTTGTTTATGGTTTATTGTCTCTCTCTTGTGGTTATGCCGATCAAGGCAGTAAGATTTTGTGAATGAAACATAATCAAAACTCCAACTCGAATCCCCTTTCATTCCACAAATAATCAAACTTACTAAATAATTTAGAGCGCTGTAAAAAGAAATAGACTTAAAGCTTTCAATTAACTTTATATGCACAAAAAACATTTATTCTACTTATAATCTAACTTTTTTATTAATTTTAGCCGGCGGATTACCTATAGGCTTTAAATTCTCAGGTTCTCTGTCTTTCTCAGGTATCGGTTCATCGAAATTATACTTCTCAGCTATGACTGGTAACTTCTTATAATAATCAGGCGAGCTCATTTTATAATAATGTCTTGTGGGTATCATAGTGCCTTTGCCTTTTTTAGTTTTCGCATTTCGTAAAGAGCCATCTATCGTTCGATTGACGCGAACTTCTTTTTCATCGTACAAAAGACTTTCGGTCCTTGCTTTAACATCTTCGTAATCTTTCGGATGACTTCGCTCTGTATATTTTTTTATAGTTTGCCGGAAGGCTTTTTGTTTTGTTGTAGTTTCTTCGCTTTCGAAGATATCTTCTTTGTCTGGAGTGACATAATCTTCATAACTATCGTTTGTGTTACGTAAATCGACTTCTTGGAATATTTTTTCGTTGCCATATTGGTTTGGAGTTGGATCTTTAACACTTTCTTCATAATCCCCTTTATAAATCTTCGTTTCCTTATTAATTTTGGGTTTACTTCGTGGTTTTTGACGCTTAGTAGTTATATATTTTGGTTCCTGAACTACCTCTTCTTTTTCAAAATTTCTATAATCTGGTTTCTGATATTTCTCTGTATTTTCTTCTTCGTAATTCTGATCGTAATCAACATACTCTGCGTCATAAGTTGGAGATTTCATTTTGTTCTCTACATTATAGGAATGTTTTGCTGACTTCATCCTATTTTCTACATTCCTATTTATATTTTTCGCTTTTTGATTATTTATAGTTTTCTGTACTTTTTGTTTCCTTTTGAACAATCTTTCCCTAACTCTTTCCACAAGTTCATCTATATTGACTTCAGGTATTGGATTTTTTACAACATATCTTTTCTTCGCAGTACTCTTCGCTATCTCTCTATGTGTATAAGGTTTTGTAACGCCGTCTCCCTCACTCTCAATAGTTTCATATTCTGCATCTTTTTCTTCAGCTTTTTTATGGTATTTCATAGAAGATTCCGACGCCATTTCTGCCAATTGGTCCGCTAACTTCTCAGGTATAAATTTCTTTGCTATACTCCGAAAATCATCAAGATTTGCCGCGAATAATACGTATCCATGTGTTTTTTGTATTATTATTGTAATTAGATCTGAAAATATGAATTCGAACGTTAATGTCATGCTATGCTAAGCGCGCAAGCGGTACCAAAGAGAATATAATCACTACGTTTTAAAGCGGTACGTCAGGGAAACCTTATTTCGAGATAATCGAAGTTTTTTAAATATAGTTTTATAGTTTTGTATGTAAAACTGAGCTAGAGAAACTCTTTAAGGGTTTCCTTGTAACAAGTTCTAAACAAGATCCGTTATTTAGGTAAGTTCATTGGATGGGAATTTTTTTAAGCTGATGACATAAAAATCAAGATTTTGATTTTTCTTTTGAGATACCGCATTTGACCTTAGCATGGCAGAATTATTCATCTTAATTATTGCTGGAAGGACAACCCTCATCACCATCAGGTACAGGATGTCCACTGCTGAACAATTCATGCATTGTAGGACAACCTTGGATGTTATGTATTTTGTATTTCAAGGTGGTGGTGTTTCTACTGTTTATGGGCGGTCGTATCGCTTACCATCAGGCGAACGACAAGCTCGTCTCGTCATTAAAAATAATAAAAAAAAATCTCAAATAATTTCCATAAAAATTAACTATTCAATAATAATAGCTTAATAATTCACAGCATATGACGGATTTTGACAGCAGATATTTGTTTATTAACAACACCAACTCAGCTGAGAACAAGCTTTTAAGAAGTTAAGACAACTTAAGCTTTTTGTTATTATAGTTCAATACATTAAATGCCTACTTGAGATCCTTCTGGAAGGTGAGACTGACATTAATACGGTCCTAAGAGGATTCGCCTTTACAAAATATTATCGCACCCTTAGAACTAAGGTTACCTAATTTAATAAAGATGTTTTGTGGGAAACGCTTAAAAAAGATTTGAAAATATAGAAGGCAGTGAAATGGGCGGTCGTCGTAAGAATCTCTGTTTCTATTCTATAATTTTGTATTTTTATCCTCATAGGGTTATAGAACATGCTTTGGAGAGTATTTATTAACAAAATCAGAAAATATACAAAATTTTGAGTTAGGTCACTTTAGTTCTAAAAGTGCGAGATATTGTAAAATAAATGTAAATCTATTGTACTTACATATCCGCGAAAACCAGAGCAAAACCATTTTATGAGTTGTAATAAAAAATGAAATTATCGCTTTTTTATCGATTGATGGTAATGGTATTTTTCTATCGTTAAATATAGTTCAATCCAATGTGAAATGCTTTTCTTGCAAAGCAATGCTATTGTAGAATAGGAAAATGTATAATCCTTTGGAAGTGTACGACTGCAAAATTGGTAATCAGTATATACCTGTTATGTAAATTATTTTTTAAAGCGATGATATCCTAGTTGGGTGTGGAACGGGCTGCCGAGACGAATGTCCGCAGATTCAAATCCCTCTGACTTTGTTGGTCTCGGGTTCACACATTTTTAGAAAAGTTAAAGGTGTGTCTGTTTTGAACCTGCGGAAATTCGTCTCATTAGTCCGTTCCATACCCAACTAGGCTATCGCCGCTTTTATGTCTAGCATCGCGTAAAAAAAAGAAATCATTAGACCAGCTTGACTTACTGGGATGTGAGACTAGTTGGGTATGGAACAGACTGCTGAGACGAATGTCCACAGGTTCAAAACCCAAACACACCCCTGACTTTTCTAAAATTATGTGTGTATTCTTTGTGAATTATCGCTTGCTTTAACGGTGAAGAAAAACATCGTGAGGGAACGTGCATACCTGAGTAGTGCCCTCTAGGAATTTTGAGGGTGTGTGAAGTCTACCAATCTGCACTACAGCGTGGTGGACTAAGGCCTAATCCCTCTCAATAGTAGAGGAGGCCCAGCAGTGGGACAGTATATAATACAGGGCTGATATTTATTTTGTTGTTTCAAGTGGTTTTTGAAAGCGGTTTAATTGTTTTCTTTTTAGTGTTTATTTATTTTGATCATCGATCTATACTAATATATAAAACTGACGAGTTTATTTCAACACGATAATCACAGAATCTACTAAACTGATTATGATTTTTTTACTGATAGCTACATTACTCCCGACTGCTTTAGCCTGCTTTTATCCCGAGAAAAGTATAAAGCGGGACTTTTACCTTAAGTTTTTTTCAAAGTGGAGCCGCGAGCCATCTGTACATATTATAAAACAATGACCCCTTTTCTCTTTGTTTGTATGTTATCGATTTTCTCAAAATCTTCTGAACGGATTCTTATGAATATTGGTATGGAGATAGTTTAAGACCCTGGAAAGGTTATAGACTATCTCGGGAAAATATACAGGACCATTTTGACATTGCGTTACTAAATGAAACCACATACTAATCTACTTGGATATAACACTTTACAATAGGTTACTTAAAACGTAAACGTGAAACAAAAAAGTGTAAGTTTCGAACAAAATAAATATGAATACAAAGTCATTTCAATTTTACGCGCCCTAATGCCACTACAATTAGGGATTTTGTTGAAGTGACATCATACTTTCATTCAGAAATATATTCACGCACACGTCATATTCGCATTAAACTTCAAAAAATCAGAAAACTAAAATCAGGATTTTTGGCGAAAATATTCGTTATTAATGAATGTTTTTTGGCACAATGTATGTGGTTTCATTTAGTAACGCAATGTCAAAATGACCCGGTATAACAGGACTTTTTTCCCAGAAAAACTCCTTCACGCGGGCGAAGCTGCTACCAAATTCAATAAAATGAAACAATGAGTAAATAATCAGTATTTTAATATACATAAGATTAACACATTTCGTCCAAAACATTGTACACAGAGTGATTATTACGTTCTTAGTTCAAGGTTTTATTCGTGCTTCGCGCCACTCGGACATTCGTCGGCATATCTGCAAAAAAATAAGGGCTAAGTTTTCAAATCAGATAAAATTTATTCAGCAACTGGTGTTACGTCTCTCATATGTGTGAGTCCGCCTAGGTATCATTGAAATGACTATTTCTACCGCCAGTAATGTGTTCCTTAAACATTGTAGCCAGTGAAACTACTGGACATAATTAACATCTCATGTCTTAGGATGGCGAGCGCAGTGGAATATTAATACTTTGTAATTTATGGTGTTTCTACTATTTATGGGCGGTCATATCGCTTACTATCAGGCGAACGGTAAGATTTCTCGTTATTCAAAGCAATACATATATTTATATATCATAACCTAAATGATTATATAAGTGAGGCAAATAATTAACAACTTTATACATAGAACTGCCATTATTAATTAGTTTGTATCAAAGAGTACTAAGATTATATAGAAAGGACATTAGATTGTCATAAAAAAAAATTGCGCTCATGCGATGGTCACTCAATCTACAGTAATAGCAAAACATCAATGTAAAATACTTCATATTTTTGACATATCGTAATTTGCGTTTTGTTAATGCGCATATTTTTATACACATTACAAAAAAAAATATTTACCTTTAAAACACTGGCGTAGGTATATTCTATAGACACGAACGTCGATATAAACTATTTGATCAAAATCTAAACTAAAATGGCAACCAAAATATCACTGTTATATCCTTTATATTCACTTGAACAACAAATAATTTTAATTATTTGACTAATATTGTTTATTCACATCCAAGTTTACACTTAGACTCGAGTTTTTATATGAGCGCCACTCCGTACATAAATACACGCTGTCAAAGTTGAAATCATACTAAATTCAGATGTAGGGATTGCAGTACAGTTGAGTCGAATAACGAGGAACGCCCGATCTAGTACGTAGTACATATATATCGATGCTTTAAAATAATTATATATATATGACAATATTTTTTTAAACGTTTTGTAAATTTGAATATATAGCTTCTAAACATACGGTTAGCCTGCTTTTTTGTTGGAGCATATTACGGCGTAAGCTCCTTTAGAAGTGAAAACTGATCACTTACCATAACTAAGTTCCCTGCCGAGACGTGGTGAGAAGTGAGTGCGTCCAAGTCTGGGAGAGAAATACCTGGTCCTCGTATCGATTTGCTCAGGGTCTGGGTGGTACCTGGTGAAGAAAATACAATTAAACATCTTGGCAAAGTATGAATGCATGGAAGACATTTAGACCTTGTATATTTATCTATTTTGTCCATAAAATGAGTCGACTAGTTTCAAAAACAGCATTCTGTAAAATTTTGTATTAAGGTAGGCAATCTGTAAAATTGCAGAACATTATGCTAAAATAGGATTTACTAGATCTAGTACTTATCTAAGATGCTATATAAATTATTTTTTTTAATGACAACGATAATACAAAGAAAATAGAATGTTTTTTTTATTTACTAACATTTTTTAAAAAGTCAGTTTGCTTGTTTTAAACCTCGCCTTAAATATTAAGTATAATTTTTTGAAGTGTACCTTTTTTATACCTTGTTTTGAAATATACTATATTTCTCCGAATAATCGTTGGCAACCAGCGTACACACATACGCCACCGAGGAATGTTATTATTTGTTCTTTTAGAGACTTTCCCGCCTTCACACCCACTACAACTCCTGTAAGGATCAGCAGTGGCATTGTATGACACCGAGCGGTGAAGCTCGCCGAGTCTCAGGGAAAACTAATGTGTCATTACGCAACGAAATTAATCAAATAGAAAGATATGGAAGTTGGAAATATTAATTGTCCACCGAGGCAAGTTGCTGTGTAGAATGAATTTATTTATTTAAGGACCTCCAACAAAGGATACACGGCATATATTAAATACAATGTAATATTGGTACAATTAACAATGTGACGTGCCTCTTCAATTATAAGAGACCACAGCATGCAAATTTATATATAATAATGTTAATAAAAATTAATTACATTGGATATTCCTGATCAGAAGGCGTGGCAGGCATGTCCTCAGAGATTCGTCTACCAAGCCGCGGGGTGAACTCGAAGTTTTCGTAAACCCGCTTCTCTTGAGTGGAATCGTCCAAACTCCTTCCCAGTTTGGGAGTGAAGATTACCTTCTTCGTCACTGGAAAATAAAACAGCCAGTATAGCTTTATAAATTTGAAAAAACACTGGAATATATAACAGCCAGTACAGTTTTATAGAATTTCTAAAAAAAAACAAACTGTTACTTCGGTCTTCACTTTGTCAAAACTTCGAGATGGTGAACCTATTTTCATTAAATTCTCTTTTAATTTACCTACTCAAATACCTAGATACCCATGTTATTTATTATAGATTCAGTAGAACTAACTTTGGAAGTCAATCGCCTGTTCCTCGCTTGTACAGATTATATAACCGAATTGTAGAAAAATCTAATTGTATTGACATATTTAATGACTCGCTTCCTATCAAAAAGAAAATATTGAACTCGTCTGTGGATACCTAAATCTATTCGTACTTCGTATGTGCAGTTAATTGGGGGAAAATATTTGCAAAGTAGCGGTATCGGCGATTGCCTTGAGGACTGCTGAGACGAATTTCCGCTGGTTCAAACACAACCCATACATCTCTGACTAAAAAATATGTGAGTATTCTTTGTGAATTATCGCTTGCTTTAACGGTGAAAGAAAACATTGTGAGGAAACCTACATAACTGTAAGCATGTAAAGTCTACCAATCTGCACTACAGCGTGTTGGTCTAAGGCCTAAACCCTCTCAGTAGTAGAGCAGACCCGTGCCCAGCATTGAGACGATATATAATATTTATATATATTTGCAAATATTTCAAATATTGAGTGAAATGTTTGTTTAAAACTATCCATTTGTAAAAAAATTGCTAGTAAAACACCTTAAGAGACTTGAGACTATCGGGGAAGCAGTTTCAATTATAATATACTAGCTTTTGCCCGCGTGATGGAGTTTTCCGGGATAAAAATCCCGCTATATATTTTCCCGGAATAAAAAATAGCCTATAACCTTCCCAGGGCCTCAAACTATCTCTATACCAAATTTTATAAAAATCCGTCCAGTAGATTTTGAGAAAATTGATAACATAGATAGACAGAAAAGGGGGCTTTGTTTTATAATATGTATATACCTTTGGCCGGTTCGTCAACTTGTCTTTCATAGTATGGCAGCTGGTCGTAATAGTATTTGAGAGTGTCCGCACTTTCCAATAGTCTGAAGAAAGCTTGTCTGTAAGAGAACATAATTTTGTTCAATTTGTTTTAACCTACAGATTCATATTTTTTTCAAAGCATAAACTAAATGCACATTTTTTAAAATAGCGCCATCTTTTATTGATAACATGAACTAACGGCCAATCTGCGCATAAATGGAACAAATATTTCATACAGCTAACTTTATTGAAATAAAAATAATGAAGAAATGCACTAAGTCGCATTACTTAGTCATCAGATTCCGGTGAGAATATATACTATAAAGAACTTTGCGTGTCATAAAAAAAATCAAGAATAAGCTACAATTGCCTTATAGTTAGTAATGCTAGACATCAACTGGTGTACAAAAGTAATTCAATATAATAAAATAATTAAATACCTATCATCTTCGCTAGATAATTTTAAAGAACGTTTGCCAAGTCTAGGTCCAAACCAAAGAGCCCCTCTGTCGCTATGTGCTCCTCGGTCGCCTTCATCCTGCAGAAAAAAAAGTTATCTAAACTATATTACATTGGCTGTATGAATTATATACCTTTGCGTTTTCTATACATGAAAAAGTTTTCTTAAAATTCAATACCACGGCTGTATGAGCTATTTGCATGATTTTATAAACAAAGATAACACAGCTTCCATTTTTTTAATGTAATGCTTTATGTGCTTAAAAAATAAAAATATATTTTTTATACGAGCAGCACAAGTGATCCAGCTGCACCTGATGGTAAGTGGAGTGGTTTCCAAATTAAATGTCGACTGACGAGAGATGATTACCCTTCAACAGTCGTTATTATTATACCGGCCTGTTCGAACCGGATATACACAGACTGATCTCGGAACGCGACACACGTGGGCCACTATGGCGGGTTTTAACACCATGTGTGCGGTCGCTATACGAGAGGATATAAAATATATCCTACCACCAGGAACTTAATTATACTTTTTATATTTGTGTATTTTTATGTAATCTTTTACACCAAAATCTAATATGAGTGTTTGGCTCTATGGTATACAAAAATTAATCTTTATTATATAAGATAAACCATACTTCTTAATTATTCTTCAGATTAATTTATACTTATTAATTGTGTTTTTTAATTTTTTTTTAATGTACATATTTCAACTACTGGATATAAGACTTAACATCTCATGTCTGGATTGCGAGCGCAGTGGAATACCAAACAATACTTTGTAATTCAACGTGTTGGATGGTGTCTTCTGTTTCACGCTTACAACAAGCTCGTCTCGTCATTCAAAGCAAAAAAAAATCATAACAAAACAAAACAGTATAGTATGTGTTGCACTTTCTATGTTATATTGAGTGACAAAATTACATGACGCGTTTGTAGATGGTCTAAGAATGAAGAACGTCCTCCTTTTTCAAAGTCGGTTAACGAATAAGTTAAACTTACCTTAATGTCATTGCTGCCTGTGACTACGCAGATCAAACATAAAGCGATGAATTCAATAAGTATTTGCGACATGTTGATGTTGGACTGTGATTCCATGGTGAGCGTCCCCAGCTTTTATACTAAGGGATGTTTGTGAGAACGGAGGCGAGGGGAGGTTGGGCCAGGATGGACAGTTTAATTTGGAAATATTTCTTTGGTTCATGGAGTAATTGTTTATAAATATATTATAGCTGGAGATGTTTTATTTTTATATTATCGCCAGTATGTACATTACAAGTAACCACATACAGTCTTACGTATAAAAATTCACAAAGCTATGCTTAGTTAAATCACAAATTTACTCGATCAGCTGTAAGTCAAGACCCACCATCTTGCCTTTAATAAGGTTCAAACTAGGAACTGGTAATGTTTTTGAGAGCTATTTAAGCAATTTTTAACCACCTCAACGCTAAAACAATTTTATAAGTAAGACTGATAATGTATCATTATATCAAGCCCGTATTATATACCGTCCCATTGCTGCACGGGCCTCTACTACTGAGAGATTGGGCCTTAGTCCACCACGCTGTAATGCAGATTGGTAGACTTCACACACCCTCAAAATTCCTATAGAAAATTTCATAGGTATGCAGGTTTCCAAACGATGTTTTCCTTTACCGTTGAAGCAAGCGATATCACAGCTTTACTTCGTCCTTAGATAAAAAACGTCTATGAATAAGGGGTTAGACTCAAGTTCTTATATTATGAGCGCTACTCCGTACATAACCTCACGCTGTCAATGTTTAAATCATACTACTCAGGTGTATGGATTGCAGTACAGTTGAGTTGAACACGATGAGTGTACGGACCGCCAGATATAATACGTAGGTCATGCACAAACTTGCATTTTTTTCAAATGTGCATTAAAGTCTATTTTTCCCCACTTTCTTCCATTTGTATAAATGCAAGCCACTTCGTATAATTAAATGCCAAGACTCTGGAGGGGTTAACACACGTGGATGCAAATATATCTGCAGATTAATTTAAAGACTGTCTCGTTGGCGCAGTTGTTTTACGGAAAGACTAGCGCGCTGAGATCTCGGGTTCAAATCAGGTAAAGTTATAGGTGTTTTGCTCAATATCAGTACTAAGTCAAAAATCACAGTACCCTCTTAGAAGTAACCACATAGTATATAATAATATCAGCCATGTACTATATACTCTCCCACTGCACGGACCTCTTTTACTACCGAGAGGGATTAGGCGTTAGTCCACTACGCTGGCCTAGTTCGGGGTGGTGAACTTCACGCATAGTCAAAATTCCTATAGAGAACTTCGCATGTATGCAGGTTTCCTCACGATGTTTTCCTTCACCGTTAAAACAAGCGATAAGTCACAAAGAATACAGATAATTTTAGAGAAGTCAGAGGTGCGTTTGGGTTTTGAACCTGCGGACATTCTTCTCGGCAGTCCGTTCCATAACCAACTAGGCTATCGCCGCTTCCTGGGTTGTAATCTTTGTCGCTGAAACAAACCCATTGTTATATAAAATTACACTAATAATAGTAATTGTATTATTTATCTATTCTGCCGAGCTAAGCTCAAAAGCGGTATCTCAAAAAAAATCAAAAACTTGATTTTTATGTCGTCAGATAGCTTAAAGAAATACCCACCCAATTAACTTAATTAAAATAACTGTATCTTGTTTAGAACTTGTTAAAAAATCCTTAAAGAGTTTCTCTATCTCAGTTTTATATACAAAACTATATTTACAAAACTTCGATTATTTCAAAATAAAGTTTCCCTGACATACCGCTTTTGCGCTAAGCACGGCAATATTGTACACAATTCAATAATTTAAATTTATATTACACTTTAAGGAATTAACTAGTATAAGGGTGCATGTTTTGGAATACAATCTAGTTTTAAGTTTGTATATTTTATAATATTGTAAAAAATATGATTGTAACCTGTTTTGCGTCTAAATTAAATAAAAAAAATATGTTGTGTTTGTTGCCAACGGTATATATGTACTACATAATAGATTTGGCGTTCCGAACATTCACTGTGTTCAACTGAATTGAGCTGCAATCCATTCAAACTGACTGGTATGGTCAATATTGACAGCTTGTTGTGTACGGAGTCGCGCTCATGATATAAGAACTCGAGTCTAACTGTAAACTTGGATTTGAATAAGAAATATTAGTTAAATAAGAATAATTATTTGTTGTTCAAATGAATAAATAGGTTATAAAAGTGACGTTTTGGTTTACGACATTTTAGTTCAGATTTTAAACAAATAGTTTATATGGACGTTCATGTCCATAGAATATACCTCAATGTTTGTTGCCAAATATTTCTTTCCTTCAACCCGCTGTCCCCAGTCTCCCTAAGCCTTAAAGTATTAGCGTTAAATTGAGACAAATCTTTTCAGGACGATTAACTGTTCCATTTGTAGCTGTCACCGTGTCGATTTCTAATTCTAATGGAATTTTACATACTATTTATCTTGCTTTCTTTTCATACTATCTTATATAAAAATAAGATGTTTACGCCTAATCGTATTAAAATTGATTTTATTTAATAATACACATCAACAACAAATATACCTAGTCTTGCCATAAATATTGTAATAAAGAAAAAAGAAAATTGTTAACTGCAAATAACATTTATTACTTTTACAGTGTGTCAGTTTAATACATAAATATAAAACAATTAAAAATATAAAAAGCTTATTCGAAGTGGTCTCCATTGGCTGCAATACAGTCCTTTAAACGATGAGGCCAGTTATCAATAGAAGCACGCACTCTTTCCATGGGAAAATTCTTCACTGCCAATCGTATAGATTGTTTTAGGGACTCCAAATTATCATGGCGTTTAGAGCAAGCTGTACTCTCTAAAACTGACCACAAATCATAATCCAGCGGATTAAGATCGGGACTAGACGACGGCCAGTCTTCAGCTCTGATGAAGTCCGAAACGTTCGATTCCAACCAAGACTGCGTGGACCGAGCTTTATGACCCGGCGCCGAGTCTTGCTGGAAGGACCATACTTGGTTATTGAACATGGTGATGTTAAGGGGCTTAACTACCTTCTCAAGAATGGTATCTTGATACACTTGTGCCGATGTTTTGATACCTTTTTTACAAAAATATGGCTCAGTCACTCCTTCATAGCTAACACCCCACCAAACCATCACTGAAGTCGGATAATGTCCACGTTGCACTCTGTCGACTAATTGGGAAGCTTCCTTAGAGCTTTGAGCATAAATACGGTCATTTTGTTTGTTAAAATGTTGCTCAATTGTAAAAATTTTCTCATCCGTAAACAAAATTTTTCTGTGACCTCCCTTTGCGTACCGCTTCAGTAGTTGTTTCGATTTTACCACCCTATTCTTCTTTAAATTATCAGTTAAGAAATGGCCAGTGCGTCTCTTATAGGCTGCAAGTCCTAAGTCATCTTTTAAAATACGCGACATGGTTCTAGGTGCTATCTTCATTTCCCGAGATAAAATCTTTTGCTTTCGGACAGGATTTCTTCGAATTCTTTCCCTTACTGCTTTGACCACCTTTTTCGTACGAACACTACGTGGACGGCCAGATCTTTTCTGTCACAAACAGAGGAGGTCTCATTGTACCTATTAATAGCCCGGTACACAAACATTTTACTAATACCAAGTGTATGGAGAGTTTTAAAAATTGCATTTGGCTCCATACCTACTTTGTGTAATGCTATCACAGCGATTCGGTTCTCTTTATCACCCCACACCATTTTAATATCGCAAAATATTTTACAATGTATTGGCGCCAAAATGAGAAAACACAATGAACAATCGTATAAAAATGACAGATTCGAAATTCAAATGTAATATTTTTTTATAATTAAGTGTAACAGTATTTATGGCCAGACTAAGTATTCTACACTGAAGATCGAATCTTCAAAAAAGTGAAGCCGGTGTTTCTTTCTGCCTTTTTTCATCGGGTAGTCATCACTTAGGTAGTTAGTGAAAGGCTGGTAGGTCAGCTAGGTTAGGGCTCATGTCCTCGCCGGTAGGATCGCGACGCGTTATCCTTCTATTTCCCCCTACTTGCCAGCCCGAGCTGGTTACTTTGGTTTGTACCTTGTTTTTATTATAAATTTTATCTCTAATTTAGAATATCCATAGTTATATAAGTAATTTTAATAGTTGTTTAAAAATAATAATAATTATTCTTATGCTTTGTTTTGACGTGTCATAAGTGCAACTTTGTTCGCCTACGTGATAAATAAAGTATTTTATTTTATCATTTTTCCTAATAAATAAAAAATATAATACAATTTATATTTATGCATAACAGCGGTAGCCTAGTTAGAGGTGGAACGGACTGCCGAGACGAATATCCGCAGGTTCAACCCCCTACCGCGCAGGGGCGGGTGCGGCCGCAGACTTAGACACTTCAACGTCAGAGGAAGCCCGCAGCCGTCCCAAATGCGCCGAAGAGGGCCGGAGTTTCAGCTGGTAGGCCGTGCATAGGTTTAAGTTGTATATAGGGTTGGGGACTCGGCCCGGCGGTCGCGCGAAGGTCACCATCAAATCCCGGCGGCTTAACGCCGGGCCGTAAGGCACGGTTACCCCAGCATAACCGCTCAGTCGTCCCCGACGAAGGCTGGGCGGTAGTAATAAGACACTTTCTCCGCGAAAACAAAAAAAAGGTTCAAATCCTAAACACACATCTGACTTTTCTAAAGTTATGTGTACATATTCTTTGTGAATTATCGCTTGTTTTAACGGTGAAGGATAACATAGTGGGTCAACCTGCATACTTAAGAAGTTCTCTATAGAAATTTTGAGGGTGTGTGAAGTCTGCCCGCACTACAGCGTGGTGGACTAAGGTCTAATCTCTCAGTAGAGGCATGCGCAGCAGTGAGACAGTATAAAATACAGTGCTAATATTTTTATTTAGAAGTAATGAACATTAAAAAGTATGTATCTACTTTGCTGTATACAAAATATATAAATGAATACATTAAAAATCCAACACAAAGACATCGTATTGACACCCACGTCCCCTTTCAACACCTGATGGTACAAAATTGTTTGTTACCAAAGAAATTACACAGTATAGTTAGTTATAAACCAGACATTAGAACCAAATTTTTGCTCCAAAAGTTATTACCAATTGGTAATGTCTTGTTTGAAATGTCCGTATGACGTCACAGCGTCCTTAGATATGAATACTAAAATGACATATTTACAGAAAATATGCTGATATGCGCATTAAAAACGTGTAAATTACGATATGGAATAAATATGAATTATGTTACATTGAAGTTTTGTTATTATGGTATATCGAGTAACCGTCACATAAGCGCAAAATTTTTGTATGCCAATCTTCGCAATGTCCGTATTAGAAATGAAACTTTAGTACTTGCTTACTGTACTACTTTATTTTATATTCCTTAAACACTGTTACAGTTTTTTTTTTTAATTTAAAGACAAACATAGAGGTGAATGTGTAAGCGGCGATAGCCTAGTTGGGTGTGGAACGGACTGCCAAGACTAATGTCCGCAGTTTCAAATCAAAAGGGCACACACCTCTGACTTTTCTAAAATCATGTGTGTATTCTTTGTGAATTTATCGTTCGCTTTAACGGTGAAGGAAAACATCGTGAGGAAACCTGCACATCTGAGAAGTTCTCTATAGGAATTTCGAAGGTGTGTGAAGTCTACCAATCCGCAGTAGGTCAGCGTGGTGGACTAAGGCCTAATCCCTCTCAGTAGTAGAGGAGGCCCGTGCTCAGCAGTGGGCAAGTGTATAATACAAGGCTGTTATTATTATAGAGGTGAATACCAAAAACAATATGCTTAACATACTACATAGGTATAGATAACAAATTCCCATAGTCCGCTCTGTATAATCTTAAAACTCTTTGGTCCCCACCTACACGAATCGTACGGTTAATTAAACTATTTTGGGGCACAATTTTATTACTTTCCTCGAGCGATTGACTCGTATAGATCTTCTAAGACAGAATTAGGACGAAGTAAAGAGTATTTTTTCTGTTGTTTACTTCAAATGTATTTATTTAATGGAACATTTACCCCAATGTATTCGATTGTGTAAAATAAAGCGTAAATATTTTTTTGAAATCTTGACAGAATTGAAAAGGAACGTAAAATATAATTAAAGAAAGATTGTTATATAAAAACGTTGCGCTTATGTGATGGTTATTCAATCTACTGTGAATTAGCAAAACACCAATGTGGAATACTTCATTTTTCCATCTCGTGATTTGCAAGTTTTTAACGTGCATAATAGCATATTTTCTGTATTTTTTATTGTATTAATATCTAAGGACACTGTGACATCTTGTCATACGGACATTTTAAATAAGACAGCGACTTATTACCAATTCGTAATAACTTCTGATGCCCAGTCTATAATTATATAGTTTAATGTTATTCATATAGTTATATTAAAACAATATAATTAATCATATTTATTTATTAATCATAACATTACAAGATAAATTTCATTTAAAAAAATTATAAGTAATTAATTTCATCATAAAATATTCTAATTTACACTTGAAAACATTTATATTATAATATTGAATTAATAAATTATATTTAGGGTTTTTTTTATCCCCAAACAGGGTTTTTTAATTCCACTTAATTTTATGTCGTCTTCAAAACGTTTTTTTCAAATTCATGCTTATTAGTTAAACATTGTTTTAACGAACGCCAATCTGATTTCTGTATTTAATAGGGATATCATCTATGCTGTGGAAGCAAATACATATTCTGCCATGACCTGGCTTGTGTGGTTTATGGGTTCGTGGACCGCCATATGGTGGGTAACTACGAGGAGTAGAGGAACTTGTCGATGTGCTCGGTGCTTGCGTGGAGCTAGGTTCAGGAGTTGATTCCGGATTTCGTTCAGAAGTTGGTATGGGAGTTGATACTTCGTTTGGTTTGGAAGTTGACTCCGAATTGGGTTCATAAGTTGATCTCACATTTGGCTCAGGAGTTAGTGTTGAGCTTGGTTCATGAGTTGGTCCAGAATTTGGTTCATGAGTTGATGCCGCATTTGGTTCAGAAGTTGATCCAGCACTTGGTTTAGGAGTTGATGCTGCATTTGGTTCGGAAGTTGATCTAGAACTGGGTCCAGGGGTTGATGCCCCATTTGGTTCGGAAGTTGATCCAGAATTTGGTCTAGGAGTTGATGCAGCATTTGGTTCGGAAGTTGATCCAGAATTTGGTCCAGGAGATGACCCCGAATTTGGTTCATGAGTTGATCCAGAACTTGATTTAGGAGTTGATCCCGCATTTGGTTCGGAAGTTGATCCAGCACTTGGTTTAGGAGTTGATGCTGCATTTGGTTCGGAAGTTGATCTAGGACTGGGTCCAGGGGTTGATGCCCCATTTGGTTCGGAAGTTGATCCAGAATTTGGTCTAGGAGTTGATGCAGCATTTGGTTCGGAAGTTGATCCAGAATTTGGTCCAGGAGATGACCCCCGAATTTGGTTCATGAGTTGATCCAGAACTTGATTTAGGAGTTGATCCCGCATTTGGTTCGGAAGTTGATCCAGCACTTGGTTTAGGAGTTGATACTGCATTTGGTTCGGAAGTTGATCTAGGACTGGGTCCAGGGGTTGATGCCCCATTTGGTTCGGAAGTTGATCCAGAATTTGGTCTAGGAGTTGATGCAGCATTTGGTTCGGAAGTTGATCCAGAATTTGGTCCAGGAGATGACCCCGAATTTGGTTCATGAGTTGATCCAGGACTTGGTTTAGGAGTTGATCCCGCATTTGGTTCGGAAGTTGGTCCAGAACTTGGTCCAGGAGTTGATGCAGCATTCGGTTCGGAAGTTGATCCAGCACTTGGTTTAGGAGTTGATGCAGCATTTGGTTCGGCAGTTGATCCGGCACTTGGTTTAGGAGTTGATGCAGCATTTGGTTCGGAAGTTGGTCCAGTAGTTGATGCTGCATTTGGTTCGGAAGTTGGCTCCGGATTGGCTTTGGGAGTTGGCTCGGAATTAGGTTCCGTACTCGGTTCAGGATTTGGCTCTGGATATGGTTTTGAGCTTGGTTTATCCGTTGGTTTTGTAATAGTTGCAGGGTTAGGGCTTGGACTAGAACCTACACTAGGGTTGCCAACGGAGCCGTCTGGTAAGCAGTCAGGTTCTCCGGAGTTTCCGATCGGTTCGAATTCTGTTTCGACGGTATATACTGTGTCAGAGCGTGTGCCTGGAATAAAAATAATTTAATGTTAAACTGTACTTGTAGTTGGGCTGATCCTCACATGGAGACAAATGATATTTTATGAATCTAAAGTGGAAGGAACAAAAATTATTTGATACTAGTTTTTGCTCGGTTCCCACGTGAAGAAGTTTACCGGGATAAAAGTCTCACTATATATTTTCCCGGGATAAATAGCTTATAATCTTCCCAGGGTCTTAAGCTATCTCCATATTAAATTTTATAAAAATCCGTTCAGTAGATTTTGAGAAAATCGATCACAAACAGACAGACTTTGTTTTATAATATGTATAAATAGATGTTTGTATGTCCGAAGTGCAGGTGACACATAACACCAGTATCCTGGTCCGGTATTAGATATCTGTGGCTAAAATAACGCTGTGTTTAAGCGGTGATAGTCTAGTTGGGTGTGGAACGGACTGCTGCGACGAATGTCCGCAGGTTCAAAACCTAAGGGCACGCACCTCAGTCTTTTCTAAAATAATATGAGCATTCTTTGTGAATTATCGATTGCTTTAACGGTAAAGGAAAACATTGTGAGGAAACCTGCATACTAGAGAAGTTCTCTATGGGAATTTTGAGGGTGTGTGAAGTCTACCAATCCGTACTAGGCCAGTGTGGTGGACTAAGGCCTAATCCCTCTCAGTAGTAAAGGCCCGTGGAGCAGTCGGACAGTATATATATTATTATATTATTAATCAATTACCTGTTACTACTTTAGACGAAGATCTGGAGTCAGTTTTGGTGATGACACGACGTCCATGCTTGGGTTTACGAGGTCTACGACCAGGTCTGCGCTTTCTGCCAGTTTTCGGAGTTCGTTCAGAGGGACTATTGGTTGAATCATCTGGTTTGCCAGGGGAATACTCTGTCGTGGATTGGTTGACTGAGTTTGGTTCGGAGTCAGTCGTAACATCAGTTTTTGGATTTCTATCCGGTCCAGGGGAACCTCCTTTCGGGCTGCTAACGGTTGTGGGAGAATTTTCATCCGGTCCAGAGGAATTGCCAGTTGGGCTGTCGCCAGGTGTGGAACTTCCGTTTGGTCCAGGGGTACTGCCAGTTGGACTGTTGCCAGGTGTAGAACCTCCATTTGGTCCATGAGAACTGCCACTTGTGCTGCCATCAGTTGTAGGAGAACCTCCATTCGGTCCAGCAGTACTGCTACTGGGGCTGCCGTCAGTTGTAGGAGACCCTCCATTCGGTCCAAGGGAACTGCCAATTGGTCTATCGCCAGGTGTAGTACCTCCATTCGGTCCAGGAGTACCGCCATTGGGGCTGCTGTCAGTTGTAGGAGAACCTCCTTTCGGTCCAAGGGAACTGCCAGTTGGTCTATCGCCAGGTGTAGTACCTCCATTCGGTCCAGGAGTACCGCCACTAGGGCTGCCGTCAGTAGTAGGAGAACCTCCATTCGGTCCAGGAGTACTGCCACTGGGGCTGTTGTCAGTTGTAGGAGAACCTCCATTCGGTCCAGGAGTACTGCCACTGAGGCTGCCGTCAGTTGTAGGAGAACCTCCATTCGGTCCAGGAGAACTGCCACTGGGGCTGCCGTCAGTAGTAGGAGAACCTCCATTCGGTCCAGGAGTACCGCCATTGGGGCTGCTGTCAGTTGTAGGAGAACCTCCTTTCGGTCCAAGGGAACTGCCAGTTGGTCTATCGCCAGGTGTAGTACCTCCATTCGGTCCAGGAGTACCGCCACTAGGGCTGCCGTCAGTAGTAGGAGAACCTCCATTCGGTCCAGGAGTACTGCCACTGGGGCTGTTGTCAGTTGTAGGAGAACCTCCATTCGGTCCAGGAGTACTGCCACTGAGGCTGCCGTCAGTTGTAGGAGAACCTCCATTCGGTCCAGGAGAACTGCCACTGGGGCTGCCGTCAGTAGTAGGAGAACCTCCATTCGGTCCAGGAGTACCGCCACTGGGGCTGCTGTCAGTTGTAGGAGAACCTCCTTTCGGTCCAAGGGAACTGCCAGTTGGTCTATCGCCAGGTGTAGTACCTCCATTCGGTCCAGGAGTACCGCCACTGGGGCTGCCGTCAGTAGTAGGAGAACCTCCATTCGGTCCAGGAGTACTGCCACTGGGGCTGTTGTCAGTTGTAGGAGAACCTCCATTCGGTCCAGGAGTACTGCCACTGAGGCTGCCGTCAGTTGTAGGAGAACCTCCATTCGGTCCAGGAGTACTGCCACTGGGGCTGTTGTCAGTTGTAGGAGAACCTCCATTCGGTCCAGGAGTACTGCCACTGGGGCTGCCGTCAGTTGTAGGAGAACCTCCATTCGGTCCAGGAGAACTGCCACTGGGGATGCCGTCAGTAGTAGGAGAACCTCCATTCGGTCCAGGAGTACTGCCACTGGGGCTGCCGTCAGTTGTAGGAGAACCTCCATTCGGTCCAGGAGTACTGCCACTGGGGCTGCCGTCAGTTGTAGGTGAACCTTCATTAGGTCCAAGAGTACTGCCGCGTGGGGTGCCGTCAGTTGTAGGAGAACCTCCATTTGATCCAGGTGTACTGCCAGTAGTAGTAGTTGACTTCGAAGAGTCAGGAGTAAGTTCTTCACCTGGCTTTGATTTTTCATCTGGTTTTGGGCTCGACTCTTCGCCGGGTTTTGTAGTTGGTTTTCCGTCAGGTTTTAAAGACGCCTCATCACAGGGTTCCGCAGTTGGTTTTTCGCCTGGTATTTGTGTTGGCTTTTCGCTAGGTTTTGTAGTAGAATTTTCACCAGGTTGAGAAGTAGGCTCCGCACCAGGTTTAGGTTTTAGTTCTTCATCAGATTTTGTAGACGGTTTCCCACCAGGGTTGGTAGTCACCTCTTTTTCAGGTTTGGGAGTTGGTTTATCACTTGGTTTAGGACTTGGCTTTTCACTCGGTTTCGGCTCTCTAGTCGGCTTTGGAGCAGGCTCTTCGCCTGGTTTAGGAGACGGCTTTTTATTCGGTTTTGAACCTGGCGATGTGTTGTCAGATGGCTTACGACGTGGTTTACGTCTTGGCTTCCGTTTTGGACCCTTTCCACCTCTGGGCTTAGTGTTTGGTTTATTTGGATTTGTTTCATCATCGTCCACATCCTCACTATCATCATCGTAATTGTCGTCTGGGATGTAATAATCATCTTCGTAAACGGTGACTATAGTGCCATCAGTACGCTTAACAACTGTTGTGCCTGAAACGGGATAATTTACTCAGTTAAATATACTAGCTTCGACTGAAAACTGACGCCTTTATTCTCGAAGGGATAAGAGATTTAATCAAAGCATCCACTTTTCACTTTTTGGGTTTGATGTTATACTAGGTGACTATCGCTAAACTGGCCACAATTCTAGAGCGCTGTTACTGAGAGAACATAAACTATTTAGCCGTCCTGAAGATCGAATCCACGACTTCCAGCATTTACTTCACGAGATTACGCCCAAATCATAATTTAAATTGAAAATATAGTATGGATTTGATTATTCAATTGTGGTTATTTAGACTTTGTCCACACTTACACCAAGGACGTAGCTACCGCTGTATCAGCTGTATCAGTGATACGGGGCCCCTGAGCTTTGTGGCCCTTCTTGCTCCATACCTACATTAAACTAAGCGAGCGTCCTAAAGTTCGCACTGCCCTGAAGAGCCCTCTTTACATATAGACCTCTCTATGGCAAGGTACGCTACTGACTTACATCCACCATTGCAACTCCTGCGAACCAGGATCAGCACATATTTTACAACACGTGGTAGTGATTCTTGCTGAGTCTCTTAATAATCAATTTAAACGCGTAATGAAATTCATCAAATAGATAAGGAGGAGTCGGAAATATCAATTGTCCACTTCCCGTCAAAGCATAACGGGACACAAAATAATTAAGGAGGCATATTAACCTCAAGTATAAGAACGTTTACAACTAAAAAAATAGTTCACATACAACGAATCCAAGCAATTTTGGTTTGTATACTAAATCAAGACGTACCAGTATCAGTTTCAATCCTCTTCCTGATAATTTTCTTCCCTGGTCTTCTATGACGGCGATGCTTACGGCGAATGCCAGGGGATCTTCTAGGCTTACCAGCGTTGCTTGAATCGTCAGGTTCAGATGAAACATCAGTTGTATCACTTGGAGATGTGTCATCATCCTCATTAGAATATACGTCAGGCGAGTTATCGTTTGGAGTTGACGTGCTATTTGTTCCAGAAGGATTGTCGGGTGTGTTCGGGGATGTCGCCGGTCTTGAACTTGATCCTGGTTTATCAGTTGGTTTAGTTCCTGGCTTGCCAGGTGGTTTTGAAGCCGGCTTATCACTTGGCTCTGAACCTGGCTGATCAGTTTGTTTTGGTCCCGGTTCATTAGTTGGTTTTGAACCAGGCTTGTCCCTTGGTTCTAAAGCTGGCTTATCACTTGGTTTTGAACCAGGCTTATCACTTGGTTCTGAACCTGGCTGATCAGTTTGTTTTGGTCCCGGTTCATTAGTTGGTTTTGAACCAGGCTTGTCCCTTGGTTCTAAACCTGGCTTATCACTTGGTTTTGAACCAGGCTTATCACTTGGTTCTGAACCTGGCTGATCAGTTTGTTTTGGTCCCGGTTCATTAGTTGGTTTTGAACCAGGCTTGTCCCTTGGTTCTAAACCTGGCTTATCACTTGGTTCTGAACCTGGCTTATCACTTGGTTCGGAATCCGGCCGATCAGTTGATTTTGGGCCCGGTCTATTAGTTGGTTCTAAACCCGGCTCATCACTTGATCCTGACTCCGGCCGGTCTGTTGATTTTGGTCCTGGTTGATTAGTCGGTTTTGAACCCGGCTTATCAATTGGTTCTGAACCTGGCTGATCCGTTGATTTTGGTCCCGGTTTATTAGTTGGTTCGGAACTAGGCTTGTCACTTAGTTCTGAACCAGGCTTATGACTTGGTTTGGAACCTGGCTTATCACTTGTTTCTGAATCCGGCCGATCAGTTGATTTTGGGCCTGGTTTGTTAGTTGGTTTCGAACCAGGCTTATCACTTGGTTCTGAACCAGGCTTATCACTTGATTCTGAACCAGGCTTATCACTTGGTTCTGAAACTGGCCGATCAGTTGATTTAGGTCCCGGTTTATTGGTTGGTTTTGAACCCGACTCATCACTTGGTTCTGACCCCGGCCGATCACTAGGTTTTAATCCTGGTTTATCGCTTGGTTGTGATCCTGGTTTGTCAGTTTGTTTTGGACCTGGTTTGTCATTTGGATTGGAACCTGGTTTGTCACTTGGTTTCGGACCAGGTTTACGTGTTGGTTTTGGGCCTGGTTTGTCAGTTGGCTTCGGTCTTGGTTTGTGACTCGGTTTCGGACCATCGTGATCATTATCACTCTCGTTATCATATTTGTTATTACCGTCATCACTGTCGTGATCACCTTTGTCATCAAGAGTATTTGAATCACCAGTATTTGAACCTGTAAGAAAGAAAAGGATATGTTATAATATTAACCCTTTAGTAAATTCTTTTACAGACAAAGGCTTTTAGTTAACGGAGATAATTCTTAACACGCCGTCTAATGAGACCGGCATAATTTTATCGACTGGTGAGGAATAATTATCCCGCGTCAGTTGATCCTACTTTACTGTCAGATGCAGTTGGGTCATATCGCCTTGACCGGATATAAATTATACCTAATTCTTGCGTGAATTCTCAGGTATCAATGTTTTACTTCATACAGGTAGTAAGGATTTAAAATGCTATTGTCGAAGTCTTTTTATTGGCGTGGAGTAAAGTTGTAATTTAAGTTGGGATTCAAAAGTTCTTTATAATTCATATTTACCAGGTTTATCATTGGGCCTTGGGGATGTTGGTTTTGGACTGGGTTTGTCAGTTGGTTTGTCCATTGGTTTTCGACTCGGTTTTGGCCTTGAACCGACTTCCTTGCTAGATTCTTCGTTGGGCTTAGATTCATCTGGTTCTTGTCCATTCTCATCAGAATCTTCAGGTAATTGTCCATCAGCATCAACTTCATCATCGTCATCCTCATCAATGTCACCATCAACCGGATAAACATCACCACCAACAACATCATAATAGACATCATCAGTATCTTTACTCACTGGCCCTTCACCATCCGAAGGTCTAGGGTTACTCGGTTCTTCATTTGGTTTCGAGCTAGGTTTTTCATTGGGTTTTGGGTAAGGATTTCTACTTGGTTTTGGAGTTGCGTCATTGCCTGGTTTTGAAGACGGTTCTTCATTTGGTTTAGAAGTTGGCTCTTCACCAGGTCTTGGATATGGCTTTCCCGTTGGTTTTGGAGTAGGTTTTCCACTTGGTTTCGGACTTGGTTTGGAGCTCGGCTTTTCGCTTGGCTTTGGAGTTGGTTCTCCTCCAGATTTTGAACCTGGTTTATCACTCGGTTTGGGGCTCGGTTTTTCACTCGGTTTTGGACTTGGCTTAGGTCTAGGTTTTTCGTTAGGTTTAGGATTAGCCTCTTCGCCAGGTGTCAGACTTGGATTAGAGCTCGGTTTTTCAGTTGGTTTCGGACTCGGCTTTGGTTTTAGTTTATCACCCGGTGTAGGACTGGGTTTTTCAGACGGTTTTGGACTTGGTTTACTACTCGGTTTCTCACTTGGCTTAGTACTTGGTTTTGGAGTTCGGTTTGGTTTCTGTTTATTTGGTACTTGCTCATCATCATTTTCATCATCATCACCAACATCGCCACCATCATCTACGTTACCATCATCATCGAAATATTCGTCATCGTCGTCGTATACATCATCTCCATCGTAAGATGTATCTACTGGCTCACCTGCAAATGCAAAAAAAAATCTAACATTATTATATCTTAGGGTGACTTATATGGACTGCGAATTATACTTTTAAATATATAGCATCTTCGATCATATTTCGATTTTACTTCGATCATTCATTTATTATTTAATTAAACCATACAAAACTTAAATCATATTAAAAACAATTATATTAACCCTAAGACCGCTATTTTCAACACTAAAATAAATCGTTGTAGCTCACTGTTTCAAGTTAGTAAACATAATAATTTCTTCAAATAACCTTAACACTAATAGAGACTTGATTCACCATAAGTTGAGAAGGTACGGGTAGCACGATTTAATTTTATCACTCTTCTGTAGACTGTATCTCTTCTTTTTTTTAAACGTGCATGGCAAAATTAGTTCGTTTGTATATACATTCATTTACAGCCTAAAGTAGCTGATGGCTAGGTTCTTTACTGTTCACCAATTTTGTCTATTTGCGTGCCATACATGTCTATCCAGCAGTTTGTATAGGTGAGTACCCAACAAACATCCAAACATAGTTATTTATGACTAGGATAGACCTTACCTGGATACGCGTCAGGATGCTCTGGTTGATGATCTAAAGGATAACCAGGTTCAGACTGTCCTGGATGGTCACGGCCTGGTTTAGTGTGGCCTGGATAGTCACGGCCTGGTTCAGATTGTCCTGGGCGGTCACGGCCTGGTTCAGATTGTCCAGGGCGGTCACGGCCTGGTTCAGATTGTCCAGGGCGGTCACGGCCTGGTTCAGATTGTCCAGGGCGGTCACGGCCTGGTTCAGATTGTCCAGGGCGGTCACGGCCTGGTTCAGATTGTCCAGGGCGGTCACGGCCTGGTTCAGATTGGCCTGGGCGGTCACGGCCTGGTTCAGATTGTCCTGGGTGGTCACGGCCTGGTTCAAATTGTCCTGGGCGGTCACGGCCTGGTTCAGATTGACCTGGATGCTCACTTCCTGGTTTAGAGTGTCCTGGGCGGTCACGGCCTGGTTCAGATTGTCCTGGGCGGTCACGACCTGGTACAGATTGTCCTGGGCGGTCACGGCCTGGTTCAGACTGTCCTGGGTGGTCAGGGCCTGGTACAGATTGTCCTGGATGATCACGGCTGGGTTCAGATTGTCCTGGGCGGTCACGGCCTGGTTCAGATTGTCCTGGGCGGTCACGGCCTGGTACAGATTGTCCTGGATGCCCACTTCCCGGTTTAGAGTGTCCTGGGCGGTCACGGCCTGGTTCAGACTGTCCAGGGTGGTCACGGCCTGGTTCAGATTGTCCTGGATGGTCACGGCCTGGTTCAGACTGTCCTGGATGATCACGGCCGGGTTCAGATTGTCCTGGATGGTCACGGCCTGGTTCAGACTGTCCTGGATGATCACGGCCGGGTTCAGATTGTCCTGGGCGGTCACGGCCTGGTTCAGATTGTCCTGGGCGGTCACGGCCTGGTACAGATTGTCCTGGATGCTCACTTCCTGGTTCAGATTGTCCTGGGCGGTCACGGCCTGGTTCAGATTGTCCTGGGCGGTCACGGCCTGGTTCAGATTGTCCTGGGCGGTCACGGCCTGGTTCAGATTGTCCTGGGCGGTCACGGCCTGGTTCAGACTGTCCTGGATGGTCACGGCCTGGTTCAGACTGTCCTGGATGGTCACGGCCTGGTTCAGATTGTCCGGGATGCTCACTTCCTGGTTCAGATTGTCCTGGGCGGTCACGGCCTGGTTCAGACTGTCCTGGGCGGTCACGGCCTGGTTCAGATTGTCCTGGGCGGTCACGGCCTGGTACAGATTGTCCTGGGCGGTCACGGCCTGGTTCAGACTGTCCTGGGCGGTCACGGCCTGGTTCAGATTGTCCTGGGCGGTCACGGCCTGGTACAGATTGTCCTGGGCGGTCACGGCCTGGTTCAGACTGTCCTGGGCGGTCACGGCCTGGTTCAGATTGTCCTGGGCGGTCACGGCCTGGTACAGATTGTCCTGGGCGGTCACGGCCTGGTTCAGACTGTCCTGGGCGGTCACGGCCTGGTTCAGATTGTCCTGGGCGGTCACGGCCTGGTTCAGACTGTCCTGGATGATCACGTCCTGGTTTGGTGTGTCCTGGATGCTTACGTCCTGGTTTAGTGTGTCCTGGATGCTTACGTCCTGGTTTAAAGTGTCCTGGACGCCTGTGGCCTGGTTCAGACTGGCTTAGATTCTCATGGCCTGGTGGAGATCCTCCTGAATGCCCATGTCCTGGTTGGTCATAGTCCAGTTCAGATTGACCTGGTTGCTCACGTCCCGGTTTAGTGTGTCCTGGATGCCCATTGCCTGTTTCAGAATCTCCTGAATTTCCATGACCTGATGGATGGCCGTGTGGATGTCTTGGAGGATGTGGATAAGGTCTTGGGAGTAATGGTATGGGGAAGGAGACAGTCTCCCCGTTGTTGTTGTAGATGGGGACCTTGTGACCTTGTACTCCTGGGTAGCTTACACCTGAAAAAAAATATGGGTAGGTATAGGTTTTGCAATCACGTCAGTACAATTAGTGAATACACCGCCATCTTGTCAACATCAATGGAACTGCGAGATCGACATGGTATTGACACAATTATAGTGATAACGCACAGCAATCACGCTAGATGGCGGTAGACGATACTGGCTTGCGATAGAATTTGCGCGACGCATATATACCACCTCGGAATAGGAACCGTCGGAGGTGCCGCGGCCGGTCACAAACATCTGCCTGACTGAGAATCTTCCCTTCCATAGAGGAACGCAACCATCTGTTCCTCTGCAGTGGCATCAACTATTAGGCTACTAACTAATGATTTAAAAAAAAAACTAATAGTTTTGCCAGGAATTCAATAATAAAAATAGGGGATTCTCGTTATTTGTTCAATAAGCTGACTTTGGGGAAGGTCTATGTTAATTCCAATAATTAAGTATAATTTCAGTGTAATCATAGCATTTTTTCTTTGTTTTTTTTTTTATTATACTCTTTTTCTTTATTTGTATTCAATACATTTTAATGAATCAGTACAGAATTTCAATATGGTTATTTCTCTTTATAAATATTTGTTTGAAAAATTAACAAAAATTAACATTAGCCTAATTTATATTTATATTTACCTGGAGAATGGTGTCCTGGACGCGTTTCTGTGAATAATAAAAAATAATAATGAAAGCATTGATATAAAACTATTTTTCGAATTTTATCGCTGTTTTTATATTATAATTTTCTCCCGACATTTCGGAGACTTTGCAGCCTTCAACCAGACCACCAACATCTCAATCCACCCCCATGAAGGCTGCAAAGTCTTCGAAACGTCGGGAGATTAGTATAATACTAGCTTTTGCTCGCGGCTTGGCGCGCATGATGGAGTTTTCCGAGACAAAATTCGCGCTATGTTTATCTGGGATAGAAAGTAGCCTATAACCTTCCCAGGTTCTTAAACTATCTCCATACCAAATTTCATAACTATTCCGTTCAGTAGATTTTGAGAAAACCGATAACATACAAACGGAAAAGGGGACTGTGTTTTATAATATAGATAATAATATCATAATGTAATATCAGCCCTGTATTATATACTGTCCCACTGTTGGACACGGGCCTCCTCTACTACTGATAGATTAGGCCTTAGTCCACCACGCTGTAGTGCGAGCAGACTTCACACACCCTCGAAAATTCCTAATAGAGAATTTCTCATGTATGCAGGTTTCCTCACGATGTTTCTCTTCACCGTTAAAGCAAGCGATAATTACACAAATACACACATAATTTTTAGAAAAGTCAGAGGTGTGCATTCGTCTCGGCAGTCCGTTCCACAACCAACTAGGCTATCGCCGCTTTTATGACAAAATATAGATAAGAGCTCCTTTAGTGTACGAAACCCTACAAACACCTACCCATCCTTGGTATAAGTTGCATGGTGATCACCGGCACGCCTTCTTCCACCCTTTCGAAGGACCTCACTTCGAAATTCAACCCATCCGGAGCTGAAAAAATATTTTGAAATATAAACTACACACACATCACGCATTTATCCCCGAAGTATGCAGAGGCGCAACCAGGGCACCCACTTTTCGCCAAGTGTTTTCCCCATGATGTGATAGGGGGCCAGTTTATCGCCATATCGGGCACAAATTCCAGACTCCGGACTGATACTGAGCAGAAAAACCCAAATATCATTTTGCCCGAGCCGGGATTCGAACCCAGGATATCAGAGCGCTGTCGTACCACGCATACAGTACAACTACGCCACCGAAGCAGTCCAAGAAATATAAACTGTGTTATATTGATTAAGTGTTGTCAGCATCGTCTTGTAATTACCTACTTTAAAAGTTCCTAAACATTCCTAAAAATAATGGTATTTAAAAATGCCATTATTTTCTATAAAATTACCGAGATAAAAAATAGTTTGTGTTTATCTAGGGCATGATCTACCCATATGCCAAATTTCATCTAAATCTGTTCAGTTGTTTCTGCTTTTACTGCTAACAAACATCCAAATGTTTACACAAACTTTCGCATTTATAATCTTAGTAAGTTAAGATGTTATTCCAATCGACTGATCATGTTTGGCGATAGAACTTGGAGACTTAAAGGTATTTCAAACGAATCGTAAGCAACACCTAATACACAGTGTCGTGGCGAGTTTATGGGGGCCTCCCCCTACCATTGGGGGACCCCTTGGGGTCGTCTCTGCCCTTATTTTTGTCTTAATTCTGTATTAGAAAGAGAAAGTGTGGGAGCGCCACGAGCGTCTCTTTTAGGATGGCGTCAAAATGCATAAACCTTTAATTTTATTTATTATTGTCCTATGCACCAGTGGCTAGGGAACGTGTGTGACACTTATTTGTTGAAGTGTTTTTTTTTCTCTTGTCTGGTTCCTTGGGTGGCAAAGTTCAATACCAAGCTAGAACTCACGCTACGTCATAACCTAAAGTATATACTTTAAATAATAAACGCCCTTAAATCCACAAGCCCAATAGTTAGTACTCACCGCTCTCATACTCCGAGGCAGATGACGAAGATACTTTAGAACTGGAGCTCGAGCTGCTACTTTTCCTGTATCCGCTCCCATCATTCTTCTTTACCACACTACTCTCACTGTCCGATTCTGATTCACTCTTACTGCTCTGCGATCTACTTCCATGTTCATCAGCATAATACTGATTATTCTCACTCTCTCGCTTATTAGAATCTCTACTAGATACAGCTGTGATATCTTTGTCTTCGTAATAAGAGTCAGATTCTTGATTGACTTGAGAATCTCTTGACGCCGAAGCGGCCACTCTGTCTTCATCAGCGTAGAAGGAACTGTAATCTTGGTCGACAGCATCTCTTCTACCGGAGTTTAATACAGTTCTATCGGGGCTTAGATAGAAATTCCTGTATTGGTCGTTTTCGGTTTCATAGTTTGCTGCATTGCCGGCCACGTAATCGTCATTCGCGTAATAGTTTTTACTTTTGGCTGCAGTGTCTCTGGAACTTCTGTCTGAGCCAGAAATGACTCCGTCATCTTCTTGGTAAACGGAACTACCTTTGTTGTCTTCTGAATAACTGTATTCGTTGTTGCTATAGCTTCTGCCGTTTACAGGTATTCTATAAGAATCTTCTACGATTGTTCTGTCTTCGTCATAGTAGACAACGCCTCCATCTTGTTCTGGATTGTTTTCTGCTGCATAGACTGGATCTTCGATGTCTGAAAGGTAATGTTATGCTATAATTGGTTTATAAATAAATATTATAGTTAAATCTTTAAGTACATATTCTATGAATTTATTAAAATGTCTAATGATTTAAAGCGATACAATAATAAAAAAAAATATTATCGCGTTTAAAATACAAATTATAATTGATAAAAATAAGAAATACCAAAGATAAATTCAAGATTTTTTTATATACTTAGCAGTGGCGAAAGGTGAAATTTTCCGAAAGAGAAACACACATTCCACACAACATATACGTACTAATATGCATAAATGTGGTCTACAAATCGTTCTAATGATAATTAGATTCTACAGATAGAGAAACCGGCAGAAATAGGATTATATGAACCTTACGCCACTGATATTTAGTAAATTTACTATTAGTTACTATAAAATAATAAAGTTATAACACATACCCTCTTGAACACTCAATCCCTGAAAAAATTAATAAGAACGTTAAAAAAGGAACAAATGTAAACATAAAAACATTGCTTGTGGTAGAATATATCCGCCTGGATAGCGTCCACCGTAAACAAGGTGTTAAAACCCGCCATAGTGGCCCACGTGTGTCGCGTTCCGAAATCAGCCTGTGTATATGTTCCAACAGGCATAATTGTGTCGACTGTCGAGGAGTAATTATCCCTCGTCATTTTTTATTCTTTAATTATCCCTTTTTTAGGAAAGAATTCTATATATACTCTTCTTTAGTCAACCTTTTTCTTTTTTATTATCTTTTTGCCAAGTACAGACGCATCAGATTCTACTGTTTTATTGTATGTCTATTAGATATTTTATTAAAAACGTACGCAAAGGAACCCATGGAAAGTCAGGCAAAGTATGTTACAAAATATAAAACAATTAAATATTTTTTAATCCACAACAGAAATAAGGGAAGCCATATCGTACGGCTATGTATGTTACAAAATATAAAACAGTTTTCTTTTTAAATCACTATAGGAACAAAGGAACTCATATCGTACAGCCAAGGTAAGGTGCGTTGGGGTTAAATCGGACGCTTTTTCGACGTGTTAAACAGTCTCCTCGAATTATTTTTTTACAAGAATTCTATAGAAGTTATCATAATGAATCATTAACTTAGCTATATGTTGTTAAATATACTAAATGGTATATATTTTTTCAATTCCTTATATATAACAGTTAATGTTTTATAAGGTTTTAAAAAAGTACCGTACTTTTAGAAATGTGTGAGAAAGATAGGACCTTCACAGGAATATTTCGAACTACTCTCTAAAACCGTTTATGTTAAAGGGATTCTAAAATCCATAAAAATATTCTGATATATTCTGATCTAGATAGTCATTTATAAACATTCAAAAAATTTAATAAATTGCGTAAGATATTTTTAAAAGCGAACTTTGTTTTTTTAATAGTTCTAGGCATACGATCTTACCCCTCACGATTGACACGGAGGATATTTTTTAAAATATTCGAAGAAATAGTACATACAAATGTAAATAAATAACAAATAAACAAAATTGATCATTCACCTGAGCTAAAAAAATTACATAATTACTGAATTCAGACGTTTTCGTATGTAAATTTTGACACAAAAATCGTTCGATCTAGCACTTGTAAAATATTGCAATATTTTACAAGTGCTAGATCGAACGATTTTTATCCGTTCTTTAACGACAGATAATTGTATGGGTAAAGATCGGATCTCAGGGAATATAGGTGTTTCGACAAATGTGAATAAACAAGTCACAAGATTTATTTCCTTTTTGATACTATACAACTACTAAATTAATTTAAAACGGTAAATACTAAATTAAAATTAGGCAATTTCTTGCATGGGGTTAATCCGGATATGCCAGGGAACGACGACATACCGATATTCTGTTTGTTAGCACCGTAAACATTATTTACTTGACGGAATCATTTATGTGAAATAGTGAAAGGTAGGGAACAAAATGGGGTCTCAGGTAGTGTTGTCTAAAAATAAAAATTATAACACAATTGCAAGTTATTTGATTTATACGATGTTACACCTCCTACGATCTTACCCCAGCGCGCCTTATAAAACCGTTTTTTTTTTAAATCACAATAGGCACAAAAGAAATCACATCGTACAGCCAAGGTAAAATAAAAAAATACTTACACTGAGCGCCAGGACCAAAACACAAGCCACCAGACGCATTTTGGCCCACGGATCTTAGGACCCTTTAGACCACAAGTCGACTGTAATATTCTATCATTCGAAGTACTTTATATAGCCCATAAATACAATAAAAATCGTAATAAACAATACTAAACATCTGTGCAAACTTCAATTGTTATAATTGAAAAGATTATTTGTATATAATATAATTTATTGAACCCTGCTAGCGTATTTGTTCCTATTTTAATAAATATAATTGTTTTCTTTGCTGTTATATACTAGTTTTTACCTCCGACTCTGTCTAAAAAAAGTCTGTTCTTGTGATATATTTATACCATTCATGCAATTTAGTATATTGCAGTAAAACGCCATCTAGTGACGATTACGATAAAATAATATAAGTTCTGCATAGATGATTTCATCCTTGAAGACGCGCTCTACCTCTTTAAAAGCGGGGGTGTCGCGGGGTAAGGGACAGCGGCAGCCCTAAACGATGCGAGGGCCCAGACGAAAGCACAAAAAAATCCCCGGGTTGAACCATAACGTATCGCACTCTTAATAAAGAAACAACCTATACCAAAATTGTTAAATTATGGGAATCGTCTAAAAAATAATTTCTGTTGGCGATCTTTACTATGTCTCCCTTTTTTTTCATAGGTTTCATTTTTGACCTATTCAATAAGTTAAATTTTGAAGCAACTTAAAAAAAGATCGCCGACACAAATTGGTTTCTTTGACGATTCCCACAAATTAATTTGGAATAGGTAATTATTTTATTATGAGAGCGGTATATTCTGTAGTCACGAACGTCCATATAAACTATTTGTTCAAAATCTGGAGTTAGAACTAAAGTTCGCTGCAGCTAAAACATCAATCGACTAACCAAACTTTGAACATGCAGTGCTAAAGCGGTTTAAATAGAGTATAAGTAAAATGATGGCATACTGCCCATGATGGTAGAGCAGAGAGGTCCACTAGAATGTCGACTTACGAGAGATGATTACCCCACGGCAGTCGATACAATTAAAAATAGTGGTATATACCACCACAGGGCCATAGCTAGACTTGAAGTTAAGGTAGGGCAGCTGTGGCTACAGCTAGGGCGGAAGTAAAAATGTTACTAGATCCGATCTGGTCAATCGATTTTTGGCTTTCTTGACTTGTGAACATGAATAAGTCAAATTAATACTTACATACTTTTTAGGGTAATATACAGATTGTAACAAAATTCCCTTAAATCTTGAAAGGGGGTTATTTCACCCATCAATACGAATAACACTTACTATGGGACCAACTTCGAAATCGTGAAATAAAAAACCGCTGCTCCATATATTTTGATTAAATAGCTATGTATAATTTAATTGATTATTAAGGTAGGACATTAGTATTTTAAGGTAGGGCATTGCTCCACAATGCCCCCCCCCCCCCCCCGCCAACTACGGCCCTGCACCACCAGCATAGGAAAATAATATAGTCGCCTATCGTCCAAGTGATGAGCCCAATAATGCATACAAATAGCATAGACTAGCGTGGATAGTGATAAAAAAGTTAGGGCTCGTCCGGGATTTGAACCCGGGACCTCTCGCACCCTAAGCGAAAATCATACCCCTAGACCAACGAGCCGGTTGGGAAAGTTCTCGAAAACCTAATAGATTTTATTTTATTTGGCTTTTATTTTACTGTTACATAGTGTAGTATTATTGCGTGCGCAGTTCAAATGTCTTAGATAAAGTGATACTTGCTTTAACTGCTTTATACGCGGAGAACAGAGTACCTGATATAGCGATAGGCTCGCCCCCTATCACATCATGGGACGGAATACACACGGCGGAATGTGGATGCATTAGTCACTTGGTAAAAGGCATCTATGTGTGTGTGCGTGAGTGTATGACAGAAGCCATTTTGATTTAATTTGAGTGTATACGGGTACAAAAAAATTAAATTATAATAGTAAAAAACATTTTTAAAAACAAGATTTTATTTATATGCTCTATTATAATAATAAAAATAAAATCAGCTCTGTATTATATATGTACTTGCCCACTGTTGAGCACGGGCCTCCTCTACTACTGAGAGGGATTAGGCCTTAGTCCACCACGCTGGCTTAGTGCGGATTGGTAGACTTCACACACCTTCGAAATTCCTATAGAGAACTTCTCAGATGTGCAGGTTTCCTCACGATGTTTTCCTTCACCGTTAAAACGAACGAAAAAATCCCAAAAAATACACACATGATTTTAGAAAAATCAGAGGTGTGTGCCCTTGGGATTTGAACCTGCGGACATTCGTCTTAGCAGTCCGTCCCACACCCAACTAGGCTATCGCCGCTTTTCTTTCCTCTATTAAGAAAATTATAACCTATAAACTAGATCAGTCTTTGCTTTCTACTCTGTAGAGACAAGAGCTTATCCTCAGATTTAGATTTAATCTAGTCGTATAATTATTATATTATACACACAAACAAATCTCACAAGCTTTTATATACATAATATTAAAATTCATTTGCAAAAATTAAGCCGAATCAGGAGCCCAATCATCTTTTTGCAATTACGGGCTTTCTAATCGAAGAAAAAAATTGATGGACGAATAGCTGATAGGTTGACTTCTCTTAAATTAAAGATTTGACTACCTCGGTGGTGTAGTTGTAACGGTACGACTACTGCGCTGAGGTCCTGGGTTCGAATTCCGGGTCGGGCCAAAATAATTGTGGTCCTTGGTTTTTGTTAAAAAAATACTTCGTCGCAGCTCGGAGTCAGGAAATTAGAGGTGTGATATCTCCATGCCTAAAGCACATAAAGCCGTTGGTAGTGCGCCTGATCTCTCCGGTCATGTCGCATTACCATCTCACTAGACTATGAGAAGGAATAGAGAGTGCTGTGTATTGCACACACTTGTACACTATAATATCTCCTGCGTGATCTCCGTTGAGACTGGCATCCGTGTCATAAATTCGGATAAGATAAATTCATACAATTTATGTAATGGATAAATATCTTATTGAAAAATCGATTTAGGCCGAATAACGTCAATTATAGCAGCCATGTTTAAAACAAATATTAACTAAACAAATGAAATCTTACGTGTTATATTACAATTGTAATGCGCAACCATTTTATAAAAAATATGTTTGTACAATTGTAAGTAGTAATTACGTATATTTGTACTGTTAATAATGGAAAATATTGATTCAGTCGATCGACGATGGAAGCGACGCGACGGTAGCTTAGGTGTGGAACGGACTGCTGAGACGAATGTCCGGAGATTCAAAACCCAACACACCCCATGACGATTACGTGGAGTCGACACTATACACTTTTATGCTAAACAAGAATTTGGTGTAGTTATTATGACTACTGGTGGTAGGTCTCATGTGAGAGTCCGCTTGGGTAGGTACCACCGCAATGTCTACTTCTATCAAGCAGCAGTGTGTAGTCACTGTTGTGTTCCAGTTTGAAGGACATTGTAGCCAGTGTAACTACTGGAGATAAGACTTAACATCTCTTGTCTCAGGTTGGCGAGCGCAGTGGAATACCAAACAATACTTTGTAATTCAGTATTGGATGATGTTTCTACTGTTTATGGGCGGTCGTATCATCAGGCGAACGGCAAGCTCGTCTCGTCATTCAAAGCAATAAAAAACACACACTCACACACTTTTGCAATATAAGTGAGAATTAACATAGCACCTTGTAATAGTGAGGGACTAGTTTATTGACAAATTATGACGTAAATAAAACACATGTTTGTTACTTTTATAATATTGTTGTTTGTATTGTTAGTTATTACAGTTACGCAAATAATATAGTACGCAATAAAATTAGCTGTAGAAGTTAAATTTTAAATCGTAATCTATTTTATGGACTAATCAACGAGCATGTTTTCTTGTTGTTGCTTGAACGTTAGACATTGAAATAATACTAATAGATTCCGGATTTTGTCGCGGGTTTTTTATATTATAATATTCTACCGATGTTTCGAATACTGCAGCCATCATGGTCTTGGGAAACTTGAGGTGTAGGACGTCCGAAACGTCGGAAAAAAAATAATATAAAAAACAGCGTTAAAATTAGGTGAAATAGTTTTATTTCAATTAAAAAAACCTTTAGACACGGGCAAAAAACGATAAAAGATAATATGTAGAAAAGTTTGTAACTGTGTTCAACTGAATTGAACTGCAATTCAAACTGACTTTAATATAGTTAATATTGACAGGTTGTGGTTGTGTACGGAGCGCTTACGATATAAGAACTCAAGTCTAATTGGATTTGAATAAAAAATATTAGTCAAATAAGTAAAATTATTTGTAGTTCAAATGAATAAATAGGTTATAACAGTGACGTTTTGGTTGTCATTTTAATTCAGATTTTGAACAAATAGTTTTTATGGACGTTCGTGTCTATAGAATATACGTAAATGCTTCGTTCCGAATTTTGTCCTTCAGAGAGACTCCAGGCATAGCTCTCTCAATAACACGTTAAGCTATGTAAAGAGCTATCTGTAAGCGGTTTTATTAAAAAACACATAACAAATATTATGTTTATTAATAGACATTTCCTACAATACCAAATTACCAGGATGAAAGGTATTCAGAGAAAGGGTCAGTGTGAACTAAATTTCAACCAAATACGTTCAGTTGCTTCTGCTTTAATTAATAGCATCCAAACATAAATTTGTTATGCGCCGTTATCCTAGCCGATGACATCGGGCGTTTCCGGAAGTATTCGCCTACGCGGGCAGGCTGGCAGAAGAGAAGATATGTCACACGGCGACTATTCTATAGTTCTCTGTGGTTGCACGCAGTCAAAAAGTGTCTAAAATTGTATTTTGTAATTATTTCTGCTAATATAATGTTTAATACTGTAAAAAGATTCTGAGATTAGCGCGTTCAAACAAACTCTTCAGCTTTATATATTAGTATATTACAACATGCTTATTTCTTACTAAAGAATACATATTCATTCTGGTTATTTTTCTCTTGTATGTAAACCCATAGAGGCTTTGATTTGTCCCCCTGTTTTTCTAGGATTTGCAGCATTTCTTCGCCGTTTTCTTCTAGACTTAGTGGCAATAACTCAGGAACTTTCTGTTCTAAATTGGACATTAATTTTTCTACAATTTCGTTAGAGGCGTCATTGTATTTGTGTACATCCATTGAATTATCTTCTATAATGCTGTTTCCTGTTTGATTGTTTATATTTATTTCTCGGTTATCATCAATGGAATTATTATTGGTATTGAGGTCTTTTAGGTAATCTATTGATGCGTTAACTTCGGGTTTATATGCTTTTTTAGAATTAATTTGATTAATTAATACAATTTTATCGGTTACTTCCTGTTTATCATGTTTATGCGAATTATTATCGTCGTTATTTATATTCATAGAAATGGTATCTGCATTATTGATAATTTGTAAGTAGTCCTTATCATTTATAATTCCATGTTCGATATCCGTTAGTTTGGCATTATCTGTTTCAGTATCTTTAGTATCTGAATTAACATACTTATTGGTATTACCAGTGTACGTATCTACAGTTATGTTTTTATCTTTATTTGGCTCTATATGGATAATTTTACTATTCTCAGTTATTTTAGCAAAATTATTTTCAACTTTATCAGTCACTAAGTCACGTATATATTCGTCTTTTGAATTATTTTGCGTTGTTTTCATATTTGCGTTAAAATCATCGTCTTCATCATATTCACATTCTTTGTCGTTGTTGTTTCGTGTTTTGTTATAACTATCCATTTCAGTGTTGGCATAAGACTCGTCATTTTGATTTAAATGGTTTAATTTTTTTTCCGATTTTTCTTCTGTTTCTGCTGTGTCTTCGTTTATTTCCGAATCATTTTTGCCCTTGTTATGATTATAGTTTTGATTTAAATTATTTAAATTTCTTACGTAGTTTTCTTGTGTCTCTACTGTGTCTTTGTTTATTTCAAAATCGTTTTTGCTATTGTTATGATTATAGTCATGTTCTACGGAAACCATTTCTTCGTCATCAACGGTTAATTTAACATTAAGTTTGGATTTTTCAATATATAAATTTTCTAATATTGCGTAACTATTATTGTTGTTGTCTGCAATATATTGTATATTAGATACCGTATCATCTAACACTTTTTCAATTACTTTCATAAATTTAACTTTCCATTGATCACTTCTTGCTGATGTATTGATTTCAGTGTGTGTATTATACGGCGATACTTTATGAGTAATTTCGTTGCCGTTTTCTAAGTCTTTATAGTCTTTTGCTCCTTTTTCTTCGATATCTAGTTTAATGTTATTGCTTACATCTTTTATATCAAAGTTGTTTTCATTTACATTATCTTGAGTAGTTTTGTATATATTTTCGAACTTTTTATCAGTTACTGTAATTTCTTTCTCTTCTGTTACTACATTATCCTTAACATTCCTACTACTACCCTCCCTAGGATCATTTGTAAAAACATAGTCAGTAATATTTGCTACAAACTGATTATTGTAATTACTAGCCATAACATTTCTAACATTTTCACGCATTTCGTCGACGCCCGCTTTAAATTTATTACAATCGTTCAAAAGATTTTTTAATGTTTCAATCTTATTAATCAGTTCTTCATTAATTTCTAAAAATGTTCTGTTATTCGGTAAATCTTGAGTAGCTTTAAGATATTTGTCAGTTACTTCTCTACTATCTTCTTTATCTTTATGTACATGTTTATTGGATTTATCATGTCTATCCACCACATCATTACAATCATTGATCACAACACGAAATTTCGTGTCTTTTTCATCACTTTCATCATCAGAATGATTTTCTATATGAATATTGATATAAGGAATATCAATATCTTCATGTTCCTCAGAGATTTTGTTTAAAAAATCGGTGAATTTTGCCAAAATGTTGTTGATTTCTGTCTCTTTAGCTGAACTCATTTTGATGCAATGCTTCGTGTTGACTGCCGGGTTGTCTGAAACATGAGAATTCACGTTAATCAAAGGAACACGTTGGATGCAAGCCGCTTTCGACAGGACCGTCTGGAAGTCTTTAAGGCCTATGTTCAGCAGTGGACTTTATATGGCTGATGATAATGACGGAAGGAAGGAGATTAAAAATATTTAACTAATCTATAACTGATTAAGTCTAAGGCGATCACGCATCACAGTGTAAGATCTCGCAGTTCTTTCTAATTTAAAGTACTGTATAATATTGTTATTGTTTACTAGCTTATGCCCCCGGCTTCCCTTGTGTGAAATAGTTATACCGGGATATAAATCTCGTTTTATATTTTCCCGGGTAAAAAGTTGACAGTTCACGCTTGTAATGAAAATAAAGAAATAATTTAGCAGATAGCTTTTATTTATTTTCAGATATATATAATACTAGTTGACCTGACAGACGTTGTCCCGTCTTAACTTTGAACTTGCAGCGCGCATTCTGTCAATCGCTGACAGTTATTTCAAACAATTGACAGTAATGTAAAATTATTATTGTCGTTAAGTTTTCTTAATTATTCTAATTTTCCGCGCAATTTTCTGATTGTTTTCTTTCATAAGAACCTTCTATTGACAATAACAAACACAACAAAAAAAAAGTAGTGAAATCGGTCCAGCCGTTCACGCGTGATGGCGTGACCAAGGGAAGTAGGGATTCATTTATATATATATATATATATATATATATATATATATAGTTATCTCTACTAGGCATTGTTAGATCCAGCGTTACGTATGATCAGTTTTAAGTTGATCCGCTTGAATTTGTTGATCCAATACCATATGTACGTGACTTAGTGGCACCGTTCGGATCAACAATTACTCGTCAATATACTTTTTTAAATAGCTAAAATTTATATAAATCCACTCCGTACTTATTTGATCTAACTCAAATGGGCCAATCACAGAGCACAGCATCATTCATTGGTTGGAATCATGACTTTAAATATGTTGGTTTTTGCTATAACCTGGAAGGTCGTGGGTTAGAAATTAGAATCCGCGCGGCGGCACATACTTAGGTGTTTGGTCGCTGTCACTTTAAGGCATTATGGGCTGAAAACCCGATTGCCTGACAAGTGAAATAATCCATGCGTCGGAAGGGCATGTAAAAAGCAGAGAAGTGACTTAATCTAAATAAAAGTATTTGAAAAACATATACAAGATACAAAATACGTATTTTGTATCTAGTATTGAAATATAATTTCCAAAGTTTCTTTTATTGTACAATGTATATACGGACTTACTTTAACTGCACCTGATTACAGTTTTTAGGCTAGGCTAGGTTAGGATGACAAAAAAATACGTCAAGCAAAATTAAGTACATACTTTAATCAACGAAACAAAACTTCAGAAACGCCGCAAAATGTCACATGTGTAGCAGTGATTCCGATATAAGATGAGCCTGCTTACAAGAAGAAACTGAAATTTTCTAAACTAACGTTTTGAAGAGGAAATATTTGTTAATTTGTAGCGCATGGACTCCATAACTAATCGACTGATTTCAAAAATTCTTTCACACATAGAAAACTACATTATCTGGTTGTGACATAGGCTATATTTTATCTCGTAGTTATATGTGACGCGCGTGAAAGCTAGTAATAAAATAAAATAATATTATGTTTACTAACATAATACCTATAACGGGGGTTAGTTTTTAAGCAGGCATAGATGGCCAAATTCTTATTTATAAGGAATATCGAATAATGCTCATTGGAGTCTCGAGCTCGATATTTATAAAAAAATGGGATTTGGCCGTCTACGCTCACTTGAAAACTCACTCGGACATCTGTATATAACGTAAGCAGAGGGTTGAAGACTCAGAGCTGCATTTTAGGTCATAAAGACTGCCACTATTTAATCTTAAGTAAATATGCTTAATATTAACCCAATAACTAATACTCAGGTATTAAAAACAATTATCTTATAAAATAGTAATAGGCACTCTTTGACAATTTGTAAGAAACTCACAAAACTTGAACTTAAACATTCATAAATTAGCTAATTGTTAAATAGCTTTTCATATTGAGTAAAACTATCAATCATTAAAATATAAAATGTACTTTTGGTGATTGAGGTAAAAGACTTAGTCACAAAAAGGAACTAAAAATATTATAATTAATCAATAACAAATTTGACATTCATCGTAAAGATAGTGTTCATATACGGCATATCCGCACGTCTTACACCAAAAAAAATCACAAAATAGTAGTTTTTTTACTAAGTTACGATTAATTGTAAAATGATCATATGGTAAATTTATAACCATAGAATGACAACCAAAACAAAATTGAAGTCCAACAAAATGAGTCTCAGGCCATGGCCATGCCAACTTATATTGAACACCCAGAAAAAAATCTCCCTTGTTTAAGAACTTATCCACGTCCATAAAAACTACCATTGTTGTAGCTCGTTGTAATTTGTCAATTCAAAATTATTTAGCAACAAATTCTTTTACTGCACTTATTCTTCAAAAAGACCTGAAATTATAAAACATATACAATAGAGTATCTATGAGTTAAGTATTAATAAATTAACTTTTTAATAATGGGACATCTCTGACTGCCTCCGTAGTCTAATAGCTACAACTTCGTAACCTTAACCCCGAGGTCGCAGGTTCGAATCCGCGCGGCGGCATATACTTAGTGTGTTTATTCGAAATTTCAGAGAACCAGTTCGGTTTAATGTGCGAGAAGCACAGAAATTAAAGGTCCTGTGGTGGACCCTTAAGAAGAAAGTGTTTCTGGGAAGTATATACCTACGGCTGATTTGAAGACAGGGATGAATGGAAAAAAAGGACATACTGCGCCGACTCAAAATAAATTGGGACAGGGCAATTCCGCACAGGTATCTTAGTGCAATAAGATGCCCCGGGGCCACCCCGTATGCACCGAAGGTCACCGCGATTTTTGGTTAGTATGCTGGAGTAGGGCGCAGACAGGGTTAGGGACTCGGTCCAATGCACGCTCAGGCAATGTTATACTCCCGAGTGTCGACATTGGTATATAATATAGTTTTCGCGTTATTCCCGCCCACTTTTTATAGCCTACGTCCTCCGATATCCAAAATATTGTAAATTTTTATCTAAATCGAGAAAAAATGCACCCTACGAGTAGGTACTAAACCTATATTGGTACATATTACCTACTTAGCAAAAAATAAATTAAATAAAAATCACTCACTTTTCGTTCAATCCTGCCAGTTTTGAATTTTTCGATAATTCAGACATTGATTGTGCATATCCCAATTTAAATACACTGAATATCACTATTTTATATAATTTTAACAGAGTTGATTGCTAGATACATAAAAATAGTAATTCTAGTTCTTGTCACCACGGTCTCGTATTTGACAATAAGCTGAGTAAGGAATTGTTTGTATACAAGTTTAACAACAGTGTAAATCAAAATATTGTCATCCCTATCTTTCTAAACAAATATTTCCATAATACTTTCTCATCTATGTCGCGTGAAATTACGACCGTTGTTGATCCGTTGCTGAATTACCTAAAATGTTTATTTCTACTTACGTTTGAACTCGTAGTTCGCCGCCGCACCTCGACTTGCGATAATATTTGGATAACTAACTACCTACCTCACAGCACAGCATGTTGAACTTCAAGTCGATCAATCTTCAAGTCTTCTTATTCGCTAAATAGCGAATTTTGCGTTATGTGGTAACAAACATAAAAAGTACTTAATAAAAACAAAATCTACTAATGACAAAAGCATCCACATTAGATATACCTACCGTTGCACACCGTTTAAACTAATTTAGACCATCGCTTTTTCCCAATGTATTATAAAACTATTTGATAGCTATCTTCTTCTCGAGGCTAAGCAATTGAAAATTGAATCGATTTTGAGTAAGTGTTATGTATTCAATCAATATTTATCATGTTAATTGTTCTTTTGCCGGTAGCAAGAATCGTTTTTAGACAATATAAAACGTTAATCCAGGTTACTAGGCCTTATAGAACAAAATATTTTTGTACTTAGGTACCTTTTTTATTTTTATATTAAATTACCTAAGATCTTTGAAGGAACTTTAGGAATTTTCTTCTAAATTCTCGGGATAATTAAAATCATTAAAGTGGAAACACTGCGGTATACAATCCGAATCGGCGCAATTATGATAAACGCCCCACAGATTTATTTATGGTAATATCGACACCAATAAAAAAATCCTTAAGGTTATAGCTTAAGGTCCATTTTTCATACATTTTGTTTCACCTTTAATCTGGGTAACTAAACAAGTATTGGCAAGTAAAGAATTTAAATTCACGTCTAGTGATTAGTTCTCGCAGTTGAAAGAAAAACGTAAAAATAATTAATATGCATGAATATTTCGGCCTTTTAAATTTCGTCATATTAAATTTTAAAGGCCGAAATATCCATGCATATTAATTATTTTTACGTTTTTCTTTCAACTGCGAGAACTAATCACTAACTAGACGTGAATTTAAATTCTTTACTTGTTAATACTTGTTTAGTTACCCAGATTAAAGGTGAAACAAAATGTATGAAAATGGACCTTAAGCTATAACCTTAACATCTTATGGTACTTATTAATTAATGAACTATGTTTAGCGTAAAATAGCGAATGACCATCTCCAGGTCAGCTGTATTAGTTAAACTCTTAAATGTTACGCAACAAATAACGTAGAACGGAATTCAGTTCTTATTACAAACACCTTCGTCGCGTCGCGCCGAATGTGCGCGCTCACAAGGATCAAGAAATGATTAAATTTTGCCTGAAAAGAAACCGTTAGGCGGAGCCACAAATATCATAGAAAAGTATAAAGCATATTGATGAATTTCGAAATATGTGTAAGCGACACAATCTGCTGTTCAAATATATGGCTTCCTGTTTTGATAATAAAGCTTAGGAGCCAGTAAATCTTCACGTAAAGGTGGATCAACAAAATACTCTTGTAATTCTGCTGGATCAAACAAGTGAGGAAAAACGACTATATATATATATATATATAATAAAATCCGTAAATAGTTTTATTTCAATGCCGAACATTCGCGTAAACATAAATCATTGTACTAATTGTAGTCGTTTACCATCCTTATTCATCTTCAAGACATATTATAATAATATAATAATATCAGCCCTGTATTATATACTTGCCCACTGCTGAGCACGGGCCTCCTCTACTACTGAGAGGGATTAGGCCTTAGTCCACCACGCTGGCCTAGTGCGGATTGGTAGACTTCATACACCTTCGAAATTCCTATAGAGAACTTCTCAGATGTGCAGGTTTCCTCACGATGTTTTCCTTCACCGTTAAAGCGAACGATAACTTCACAAAGAATACACACATGATTTTTTAGAAAAGTCAGAGGTGTGTACCCTTGGGATTTGAACCTGCGGACATTCGTCTCGGCAGTCCATACCACACCCAACTAGGCTATCGCCGCAAGACATATTAAAGCAAATATAACATATTAATGAAATTAAAACCAAACTAACCATTGGGCCGGCTGTATACACAATGGATCTGAAACATAAATTACATTGATAGATCAAAGGACACATTTATTGCTAAAGTTTAATAGTTTAAGAATGTTTTTTATTTCTTTGATCGACTAGACGAGCTTGCCGTTCGCCTGATGGTAAGCGATACGATCCATAAACAGTAGAGACACCAACAACTTGAATTACAAAGTATTGTTTGGTATTCCACTGCGCTCGCCATCCTGAGACATGAGATGTTAAGTCTTCAGCAGGCGAACGGCAAGCTCGTCTCGTCATTCAAAGAAATAAATGAAACTATATTTGCCTAATTATCTCTATCAAAGCTGTGCTTCGGTTAGAACGCCAGTAATTTTAAAGATGCATATGCCCCTGTAGGTTCAATAGGGGCCCCAGGCTAAATTCTAACGTTTTCACATTTAAGGGAGATGATTAAATTTTTACGAGCGGCCGTCTGCTTGAAACGCAATGTAAGGTCGACAAAATATTCTTTACAATGCATGTCGAAATTTGACTTTACCTGCCACCTTCCTGATATAATTCTTAATAACAATACATTGGCCAAAATGTCAAACCAAAATCATTGCTAACTTTTTCCTTTTTTTATATCCGGCCCTGCCAGGCCTGATATACTGCAGGCCTGGCAGGGCCGGCTTATACACACACCGGTCTTTCGGGTGAACCGTTTAGGCGCTCGCAACCGTGTGATGTATCGTATACCTTTCTTTTTAATATTAATTATTAATAATAATAATAATTAAAGCCCGGAGTTTCTTTCTGCCTTTCTTCTTCGGGTAGTCATTGCTTAGGTAGTTAGTGAAAGGCTGGTAGGTTAGCTAGGTTAGGGCTTTTATTGTCCTCACCGGTGAGGATCGCGACGCGTTTCTCCCTTATTGCTTATTTAAATACATATATACATCATTTAATTTCTTCTTCCCTGCCAGCCCGAGCTGGCTTCTTTGTTTACTAAGTATATTTTTCATTTATTTTATTTTCAATATAAATTGTCTTTATTTATATAACCTAAGCAAGTAATAATTAAATATTCTCATGTACCTTGACTTATCATAAGTGCAACTATGTTCGCCTACGGGATGAATAAAGCATTTTATTTATTTATTTATTTTTAATAAAACGTGTGCGGCCCCTCCTAAGGGCCTCCCATTAAATCTGTAATCGAATCTGACATGTTTTATTTACACCATAAAATATTCCTAAGCCCCGGATTATTACGGAATATCACAGAGGTTGGCAAACTTACCATTAAAAATAAAATCCACAGCATTTTCGACTAAAGTACACAGACGTATAACTCACAACTGAATAAATTTAATAATAAATTGAAATTATTCTGGAGGTCTATTGTGTGTACAGTAATACGCTACTCAGAGTGCTTCACAAGTCAGCCGCTCGCGTTGTTTAGGCCAGTAACTTGCTATAATTGATTCTGGATATTGTACTGGCATGGCCGACCTTAGCTATGGTGCGTTCGGTTTCCTATGAGGCCTGGCAAACATTTCCTGGCCTGTCTTCCCCATCCTAAGAGGATCTTTCTCCTTCCCTCATACTTCCTTAGATATCCCTTCCCAAATTTCCTCCATGTACAAAGTCCAATATGTATTCCCACCCACCCCCAAAGAGGCAATTCTTGTCCGCACGGTCTCCACACCGAATGCCCGCACGGGGGACATTTGTCGCGGCCCTAGGCACACAGTTCAGTGTGTATACCTCATGGTTGCAATTACACATAGGGGTCTATGACGGGCTCGTGAACATTTCCTCTTCACTCCGCCCATCCTAATACTTCCTATTCCTTCCCCTTCTTTCCTCCCCTATTTCTCGTCTTCCTCTCTTCCTCCTCCCGCAGTCGCTAAGCCGGGGGGAACCAGTATACCGCAGGTTTCCCTCGGAGTTAACTGCTGGGTCTGTACTTCTTTTTCTATTTATTACAGAGCTAAATCGTAACCTGATTATGTCGCTCTGGTAGATAAATGTTACCAATATTTAACAATTTAGCTAAAATGACAAACAATGATTACTTAATTATACTAATTAGACTGATATGAGGTGAAACATAAGGTGTACAGTTTTACGAACAACTTTGCATCTTCCGAATGAGGATCAGCTGAAACAATATTACAATCAGAGGACTCTTTTAGTATGTGATTGCACATGTCTCTGCGAAAGGCTGCATTTCGAGCGTATTCCATCAAAATATGCAATAAATCCTCTGGTACATTGCAATGTGTACAGTTTGGCGAATAGACCTTTTTCATCAAAAATAAAAATCTTCTTGATGGGATATGACCAGTACAGGGGTCTGTACTTAAACAAAAATATGTATACTTCTTGGTTGTAACTAGACATTGAGACCTACGAGGGCTCGCGAACATTTCCTTTCCGCCTATCCACAGAAGGTCCCTTTCCCTGCCCCACACTTCCTCAGATATCCCCTCTCAATTTTCCTCCGGCCCCTGCAGTCGCTAAGCGGGGGTATCTAGTATTTCATTTGCTGTTGTTATAGACTCCGAGGCCTGTAAGCAAAAAAAATACTAGTGACTTCTTGATAGTAATACCAGAAATTCAGTAAAGAAACTGACTAAATCTAAGTATAAGTAACACAGGCACTGTTGCGTCAGGATATTATTATTAAAAGACGTAGGAACGTCTTTTAATAATAATATCAGCTCTGTATTGTACTGTCCCACATCTGGGTACTGGCCTCCTATACTACACACACACACACACCATCACCACCGAAGGGGTATGCAGTGCAACCAGGGCACCCACTTTTCGCCGAGTGTATTCCATCCCATGATAGGGGGCGAGCCTATAGCCATATCGGGCACAAATTCCAGACTCCGGACTGATACTGAGCAGAAAAACTCAAATATCACTCTGCCCGAGCCGGGATTTTTTTACTCCATCTGGTCATCTTCAGTGACAGTAGTCACTTTACGTGCTAGTAATAAAATTAATATTGAAACACAAACTAATGGAAAAAAAAATTCATTGTAAATTATTTGAACATTTTCGATGCGCATTCTTAAGCGCGTATTACTGTTTATCGTTAAACTAACTTTTGCTCATTGCTTGGTTCGCGTGATGGAGTTTTCCGGAATAAAATTCCCCCTTTATATTTTCTCGGGACAGAAATAGTCCCAAGAAAATATTAAGGGAAAGGTTTTTCATTGCTTTGAATGACGAGCCGAGCTTGCCGTTCGCCCGATGGTTACACGACTGTCCATGAACAGTTAAAATACCATCCATCTAGAAATACAAAGTATTGTTAGGTATTCCACTGCTCTCGCCATCCTGAGACATGAAATGTTAATTATGTCCAGTAGTTACACTGGCTACAATATTCAAACCTGGACACAACAGTGACTACACACTGCTTGACAGAAATAGACATTGCAGTGGTACCTACCCAGGCGGACTCACATATGAGATCTACCACCAGGAAAGCTCCTTTCATGTTTCATTCAACTTTATATATAAGCGTAAATATATTATAGGTAGGACTGCCTTGGTGGCGTAGTTGTACTGCATGCGCGGTACGGCAGCGCTTTGAAGTCCTGAGTTCGAATCCCGTGTCGAGCAAAATGCTCAGTATCAGCCTGGAGTCTGGAATTTGTGCCCGATATGGCGATAGGCTCGCATATCAAATCCTAGGACGGAACACACTTGGCGAGTGAGTGCTCTGGTTGCGCTTCTGCATACCCCTTCGGGAATAAACGTGTGATGTGTATGTAATTTATTTATTTATCATTTATACAATATCTTTAGAAGTAATTTATACCTAAAGATATTATCGCTATTCATTATAGTAACTATAAAATAACAGACTACTTAATACTACAATGTTTAAACATATAATCTAAGATGTTTTTATTACATAGATACGTTGCCCGAGCTCAATACTGGCAAGACGAAAGCAAGGTAATTGCCCGACATTCACTTAGTCAACCTCCAACCACTGTCGCGGCTAGTCGCCTTACTAACTTTTGGTATTTTTATAAATAAAATGCCTTCCTGTGTTTTTAGACCGTGTACAAATTATACTCCAACTGTGAATGAAAAAACCTTTCTTTTCATACGTTAGCAATAAGTATGCATTATTTAACTTATTTTTAATTAATAAATTCATTTTATTCGCCTGTCATGGCGACCAGAGACCAATAAACTAGATGGCCACGGCGGTCGACGCTCGGGCCGTATCAATGCGAGCTGCTAGGGCTGTACATTGTACAAGTACGTGAATAGTAAATAGTGCGCTGTTTTTATGTGCAATTTTGTTAGTCTGTGACACGTCTATTTGTAAAACGTTATTACATGTATAATATATCAAATATTTTTATAATGAACAATATGACGTGGTCAGTCGTGCGAAAAAAAGAAAGACAAAAGGCGCGAAACTGAACCGGCTGGCAAGCGGACCACTGCGTTAGCGATACATTTTTGCTGGCATTTTGGTTTGGATCAGACGGACGTTCACAATCGTTGCATTTCGCTAGCTATATTTTTATGTTCTTGCTCTTTTACTTATTTGTTAACAAATTTGTTAAAATTTGTTGTCTTTTAGTAAATAAGCGAAGTTTTTGTTATAAGTACTCGTGTGTTCATTTTCAAACAAATATATTAAAATCTAAATATATATATTTTGTATACGCTACACATTTTATTTTACGGAAGATTTTGGCGAACCTTCAAAATTACGTCACAATGGTCGTAAATAATCTTAAAATTGTTCGCAAATATTGCTCTCTGGTAAAACCAAGGTGTTGATTATATCGATGATTTCCTGTTAAGTATATTATGTGATAATTTACATTAATATAGCCAGACATTAAACAGTAGATATAGACCAGAAATCTGGACCTAATTTGTGCTCCAAAAGTGAATAGCAATTGGTAATAAGTCGTGTTTGAAATGTCCGTGTGACAAGATGTCACAGAGTTTAGGTATTAATACAAAAATAACATCCTACTAATATTATATGCGAAATTTTGTGAGAATGGATGTATGTTTGTACCTCTTTCACGAAAAAACAACTAAACGAATTTGGATGAAACTTTAGAGTTATATTGATTATACATCAGGATAAAACATAGGCTATAATTTTATAATAATTTTGTGTAATTTGGTCATAATAAAACGATACATATCAAGTAAGTCGGAGAATAATATTCCGGTAAACTCCTTCACGCGGGCGAAGCCGCGAACAAAAGTTAGTATTTACTTAAAATATGCTAATTACGTATATAATAATAAATTCTGCCACACCAAATATAAACACAGCACACTTGACCTCGGCCCATAGGTTGTATTCAACGTAATTACGGTTGTATTACAATAATAATTATTTAACTATAATTATATTAAAGTAGCATCATATAAAATCGATGAGGCTTATATGTTATGAAAGACATTAGCAAATACATTATTGGTGATCCTTACATTACTATGATAACATATTAAGCAAAATTCTAATAAATATTTACATTAATAATTATAATTAATGATGTTTACAACGGTATACTACGTGAAATACAAAATATTTATTTAACGCCATCTATCTCCAATATCCGTCAACAACTCTCATACATTTTAATTTAGCGCCATCTATATTCGTTGCTAGTGAAGTATCACTCAATACGAGGAAAAATTAAAATAGAACAGGAATAAACGCAATCAGGAAAATTGGTGCTCACAGGAAAACACATTTTAAACCTATACTAGAAACTGCTATGTTGCAGTATGAATGAAATTCTTTAGGTATTAAAACTATGACTATAGAACTCAATTCTTACTCAAGTCATTGTGTAATATTATGAACTACATCTTCCTTGCATAGAATAAATAGTGTTGCCTAATGTACTCTTAAAAAAATCATATCATATACTTACCATGCCGACCAGCAGCCTTAACAATACGAGGTCACAAGGTCTACACAAAATAAATGACACGAGGCTCAAGACGTAGGAAAAAGAGTTCCTAGGTTTACATAGTTTCGTCGGTAAGAACTTAAATAAAGTCCTCCTAGATCGGAGTAGAACGTACTGCCGAGACGAATGTCCGCAGGTTCAAAACCCAAACATACCTCTGACTTTTCTACAGTTATGAGTGTATTTGTATAATTGATTGCTTCAACGGCGAATGAAAACATTGTGAGGAAACCTGCATACCTAAAAACCTTTATTTTACACACTTTTTTTTATTTATTGCTTTGACTACCTATATTATAAATAAAAATCTCCTAGCTGAATTTCCGGCCACGGCGGCCAATCTCAACGGAGATCAGCCACGCAGGAGATAAGTATTATAGTGCACAAGTGTTTGCGCAATACACAACACTCTCTGTTCCTTCTCATAGTCTGGTGAGACGGCAATCTGATAAGACCGGAGAGAGATCAGGTACAGGACCAACGGTTTTATGTGCTTTCCGAGGCACGAGGGTATCACTTCGCAAACTTACTGACTCCGAGATGTGATTAGGTAATGTTTTTTAAAATGGAAAAACCCAGTCGCAATTATTTTTGCACCTATAATATAATAACAATATCAGCCCTGTATTATATACCAGTGGCGAAGCGCCGCGCATAGCTTCCCTCGCGATATTGTTGTCTCTTTCACACGTAGCGCGTTGTCTTTGTCTAATCTTTTGTAAGTGACGTAAAAATACATGTGTGCGTGCATGTATGTGTACTTCAGGGTAACCCGCGAATTTGCGGCTTCATGTTGAGCCATTGGCGCGAAATGTTTTTAATAATTTAGAATGTATAGTTAGTGTTTGTGTATCATGTGCGTTATTAGTTTGTTGGACTCTTTTAGGTACCTATGTTAAAAATAGGTGAATTATCTTGTAAATTCAGAGACCAGACATAATGTTTATGTTAGAAAGAAATTATTAAGTATTATGATATTTTACTGATTTTAATTTATTGTGAACAGTGTATTATATTATGTTAACCGTAGAAAAAAATATTTCCTCGGGTTCCCTTTTGAAAATTTTCACCCTTCGCCACTGTTATATACTGACCCACTGCTGGACACGGGCCTCCACTACTATAGAGAGCAAAGTCACTAAACAGTATAGTTAGTTATAGAGCGAACATCAGGACCTTTGTGGTCCAAAAGTTATTAGCAATTGGTAATAAGTTGTTTTATTTGAAATGTCCGTGTGACATGATAGTGTCCTTAGATATGAAAATAATAACTTATTAACAGAAAACATGCTAATATTCGCATTAAAAACGTGTAAATCAAGATATGGAAAATAATTGAAGTATTTTAAATTGATGTTTTGCTATTTCACAGTAGATCGAGTTAAACCATCGCATGAGCCCAAAATTGTTGTATGACAATCTTCTCAATATCCGCTCTATATATTCTTAAAACTTTTTGATAGAAAGGGATAAGGTCTTAGTCCACCACACTGGCCTAGTGCGGATTAGCAGGCTTCATAATCATCTCAGCCACAGGAAGTCCACTGCTGAACATAGGCCACCCCCAAGGGTCACGTCGACCTGTTGGAAGCGCCCTGCATCCAGCGACTTTCTGCGACCTTAGCCAGGTCGTCCGTCCACCTTATAGGCGGGCATCCGACATTTCGCTTGCCTGTACGTGGCCTCCACTCTAGACCCTTTCGAGCCCAACGGCGATCGGTTCTTCGAGCAGACTTCACATGCCTTCAAAATTCTTCGAGAATTTCTCAGGTATCTGGGTCTCCCCATGATGTTTTCATTCACCATCACCACCGTGAGCCATATTTCACCTAAATCGGTTAAGTAAGTATTTTCTGAGTTTACTTCTAATAAACATCCAAGCATCTTCCATTTGTCTTCTTACATATTATAAAGTAAAATCTCCTGCCGCGTCTTAACGGGATAAAATCAAAAACTATCGAACGAATTTCAATGAAATTTTACATGGGGCCAGTTTAAGACCTTGAGAAGGGCATAGACTTTTTATCGCGGGAAAATATATTTTTATACGTGCACTGTGACCTCACTACACCTGATGGTAAGTGGAGTGTGGTCCAATAGAATGTCGACTGACGAGAGATGATTACCCCTCAGTCAACACAATTATGCCTTTTGGAACCTGATATACACAGGCTGATCCCGGAACGCGACACTTATGTGGGCCATTATGGCGAGGTTTAACACTTTGTATACGGCGGATATAAAATATATCCTACTGCAAGCAGAAAGTAGTTCCTGAGATTAGCGCGTTCAATAAAAAAAAAAAACTCTTCACCTTTTATATTATTATAGATTATATCATTGGCATTAAAATGACACATCTTTTTGTTTACATTTCAGAGATTCTATTGAAACGAAGATTATCTAAAGTCCTGACTTCTTACTGAATTCTTTAAACATATCACTCGCTTCTTAAAACTGCATACGCGTCATCATGAGACATTTAGTCTTATCGCATAATAATGGCCTAACAAAGCACTGCTTACCAGAAATATACTTTATGATGAGGCAAAGGAACAAAATTTGAAGACTTAAGTTTTAAAATATTGTTATAAATCTTCGTATAAAATTGTTTTTTTACGCAATGAAATGATGTTAATTGACTCCGATTAATCTTTTCAAGGATTGCAACTACATTTGTTCTTTTCTAGCAACAGTTATCAGCGATATCGCTGTCTCTGTCATAGCTTGTGACGAATGTGCCATAAATACACATTCGCATCAAATAATGTTACCATGATACATAATTTTCTACTATTTTAGTAGAATTGTAAATTATTATTTATGATGCTTAAATTATTGAATTGTACTATTTTTTTTATAATTATTATATTATTTAATAATAAGTTAGTAGTTTGTTAGTAGGTAGTCATAAATATAGCTTTATAAGAGAGAAGTGTTCTAACCAGGCAAAGAATTTTGCTTAAAAAGAGATTTCAAATCAAGAAATATTAACCATATTTTATGTTGATGAAATAAAATACTTTATTATATTATTTTATTTACTTATCTTCACCTAAATTGAATTTTCTTTTTTAAGTAAAATTGTTGTATGCTAATATCTGTATATGTTATTTTTATACTGATGATTACTATATATTCCTTGTAGAGATATCCATAACTTATATTCAAATGATAATTTTGTAAATTAATACAATCAGTTTATAAGGTAAATAATTGTATACATTAAGTAATAATACCTCAGTTTAAACAATTGATTAAACTCATAAATATTATTCTCATCACTTAATTGTAATAATAAACTTAATTCTGGGAAAGATTTTTATGTATATTAAATTTATTATAATAACAGTAGTTACTGAACAAACAAAATACTATTTTTAGCACTATTTTTATTTAACATAAACAAAAAAGTTTCACTTATAAACATTTGCAAAAAAATTGGTACAATATAATCTACCAAAGCGCGCGAAATGAAGAAAACTAAATACATTTTTGGCAACACAGCACTACCGCGCCATCGTTTGCGCGCAACGTTGTATAGACGTGTTGCGCCCGCGTTTTGTCAAAACAATTCAAGAGATTTGTGCCATTTGTGATTTTAATAATATACTGGATTGCAGTGTTATTGTTTTTGTGATAGTGTGTTTGTTTCACTCATTTTCGACACGGACAAGGTGAGTTTATGATTTACAAATAGATAATAAAAATATTTTGAGTGTAAATTACGTCATCAAAATATTGAGAGGAAACGCATGAGTGGATACTTATTTTTTTAGCAACGTTGAGATGGAAATTGTAACTTGGCCGTATGTGTGAAGTGATTCGAGTGAAAGTTCGTATTTCGAACAGGTGTTCCATTGGTCATTATTCAAATGTTATTGATTTGCGCGGGAATTTAAAATATTAATTTAAGCAGTATTTCAATATTAGCAAATTTTTTATTATTTTATCCTTTTTTATATATTTTTTTACAGTTATAATTAAACTTCCGTAGTACACAAATGTATTACTCACAACTAAATGCAATCAATTCGCTGCGCATAGTTACTATTAATCAAATAACTTTGAATAACAAATTAGTACTACATGAAGTTTCTAACAAATATTTATCAGTTATTATTAATAAACCTTTATAAGTAAGTTTACATTTTCCTTCCTTGTATAAGTAACTATATTTATTGCGTACTAAAATTATTAACAGAGCTACTGAATTTGAATTGTGCAATTATATTCGGTTTGTTTTTTTTTTAAACAGGGCTTCGATTTTTAAAAAACCGCGTCGAGAGGCCGTTTTATACAGCCAGTTAACAGACATTTTCCCGCGTAAAACCCCATTTATCGTAGTCAATAACAACTCGTTAATCCGTATTTAAAAGTAGCCCTACAGCCCTACTACAAACTATATAAACCCTACCATATATCCTTAACTAAAATGGACCAATCAGAATAGTTTGTTTGACATTACAAATGATTTATTTTAATTGGGTCATTATTACCACCCACTACCCGCGTTATTAAACTAAGTCGATCGAAACGGTAGGATCAACTATTTCTGACTATTGTCAATGTTAATAGTCGAAACCCTCTCTAGAGCAAATGGCTTTCAGCATTTTTCCCATGCTTTTACGTATGTACTAGTTACGGCCGAGAATATGCAAAGGTTTATGAATAATTTGTTTAAAATTTTAGATCTTTATAAAAAATCTAAAATAACAATATATTCCTTATTAAATTGTGTACCTAATGATGTTGGTTGCAAACTAAAATTATGTTTATTAAAAGGTACACGAAATATACAATTACAGTGGCATTTGTCATTACGAAACAATATCCATAATCTAAAAAAAAAGTAAAAATAACATTGCAGAAAAATTATAATTACTTTTTCTACATGTATTTTGAATTAAAAATACATATCTTTTTAAATACGGTAAGCGCGCTATTTTGTTGGATGTAGTGTTCTTAATACATTTGTATTTATATCTATTAAATTTTACAGAGTACCATTATAGTAAATTGAATAAGGATGAAGAGTTGTAATGAGGACAAATGGTTGCCTAACGCAGAACTGAATCGCATTTATCTAGTATGCAAAGAGTTTTAAGATTATATAGAGCGGACATTAGATTGTCATACAACAAATTTGCGCTCATGTGAGGTACTTAATCTACCGTCAAATAGTAAAACACTAATATAAACATGGCGATACCTCAAGGTCCATTTTCATACATTTTGTTTCACCTTTAATCTGGGTAACTAAACAAGTATTGGCAAGTAAAGAATTTAAATTCACGTCTAGTTAGTGATTAGTTCTCGCAGTTGAAAGAAAAACGTAAAAATAATTAATATGCATGGATATTGATTAAAGGTGAAACAAAATGTATGAAAATGGACCTTGAGGTATCGCCTTAATATTTTTTCCATATAATTTCTATACGTTTTTAATGCATAAATACGATATTTTTTGTTAATATGTTTTTGTATTAATATCTAGGGACGCTAAGACATATTGTCGAACGATTCCAAATAAGACCTATTTATAACCAATTAGTAATACCTTTTGGAGCACAAATTTAGTCCTGATTTTCAGTCTATATTGTTTAATGTCTTTGCTTATATGCGAGGTGATTCTTGGTCGCCAATAAAGAAATTACTGCTGGTAGTAAGATATTTTGTATCCATGTAAATGGCGACCACCGATACACAAGATAAAAGTAGGTACAATGTAATCTAGTTGCAAAAAGTTTTTATACCGTTACTGCGATCATTCGATCCACAATACTGAAAAATACGTACTCAACGTACAAAATATAAGATTACTGACTAGACTAGCTGTGCTTGCGGCTTTGCCCGCGTGGACTTCAGTGTCGCAAAGTTTTTCCCGCCCAAATTCCGACCCAAGAGATTTTTTACAACCACGTGACCTCTTCAACAGTAATCTTTATCACGAGACTGTCCCGCCCTCACAACCACCACTACAACTCCTGTAAGGATCAGCAGTGGCATGGTATGACACCGAGCGGTGAAGCTCGCCGAGTCTCAGGGAAAACTAATATGTCATTATCCTGCAACGATAATCAAATAGAAAGATAGGGAGGAGTTGGAAATATTAATTGTCCACTTCCCTCCATAGCAATGCAAACAAAATCATGATCTAAGGAGGCGTTTTAACCTCAAGAATAGGAACGTTTACAACTAGATAAGCTAGACAAAGCTAGAATACATAATCTTTATCAGTTAATTTACATAAAACCGTAATGTACTATTAACCTAAACCTTCCTAAAGAATATTATTAAAACTTACGCGAGACATATTAAATTAGTCAAAAACAACACGGTTTGATACAATGACGTTTTACAAATAATAAAAACATCTTAGGTTTGATCTGTGATCGAGAGGCCTCCGCGACGCGACGTCCTCTTAGCACTCTCCCCTGAGGATGACCTACTTAATAGCTCGAAACTGGTCGGCGATTCCGACTACTTTTTATACGTGAGTAAAACCGTGTTGTTTTTGACTAACTTCCTAAAGAATTGCACTATGTTTTAGTAAATACCGTACAAAAATCCGTTCGGTAGATTTTGAGAAAATCGATCAAATACAGACTAGTTTGCCAGATTTTTCCTCAGCCTATAAGAGATAAATCGACGCTCCCTACGTATACGCAGAGACTGTCGATATTTAAACGGTCCTTATTAAAATGAACTGTATTTAAGACAATAAGGATCGAAGTGCTTATCGCCATGGTAATTAACACTAAACAAGCGATGTTAATTCCACGGTCCCTATGTGAAGTAATGCATCTGCAAAATGCAATTTTGCAGATTCGATATTTTACGTAGGACTGTCGAAATGCCTAAATGGGAAACAAATACGGTATTTAAGTATTTTACCCGGGACAAATAAATAAAACTATTTAGTGACATATTAAAATATTTTTCCGAACATCGAGTTAGTTTTAACATATTTTTATTCCTTTTAACATATTTGTAACAATCAATACAATTATAATCTCAATAGTTTTTTTAACTTATTTTCTGTTAATAATTATTTTTGAGCTATTTAAATAAGGTTCACTCCATAAACCTGTACTATTTAAAAGTGAAAACATTATTGGCCTTATATTATATTACTTTATTTTAGTTAGACCGATAGCCTAATTGGGTGTGGAACGGACTGCCAGGATGAATGTCCGCAGGTTCAAATCCCAAGGGCGCACACCTCTGACTTTTCTAAAATCACGTGTGTATTCTTTGTGAATTTATCGTTCGATTTAACGGTGAAGGAAAACATCTTGAGGAAACCTGCACATCTGAGAAGTTCTCTATAGGAATTTCGAAGGTGTGTGGAGTCTACCAACCCGCACTAGGCCAGCGTGGTGGACTAAGGCCTAATCCCTCTCAGTAGTAGAGGAGGCCCGTGCCCAGCAGTGGGCAAGTATATAATATAGGGCTGATATTATTTATTATTATTATTAGTTAGACAGAATGTTGTATTGTAAGCTGTATGTTTTCCTATGAGAATAAATAAATTAATTAAAAACATGTATCAACTCGTTATTTATTAAATTTATTTAATACCTAGTCGTATTAATACGTAAGCGATAACGCGAACGTTGCGTGCGTGAGTACTTGTCAATCGTAGATCGATCGATTTAGACAATCTATGCCGCCGGGACGTTTTAAAATGTGCCTAAAATATTAGACGTCCGGTAAGTACGGGACGTCTGGCAATCCTACTACAGACAGCTTTTGGGGACCTTGTTGTTTAATCTATATATATAAAAATGAATCCCTATTTCCCTTGGTCACGCCATCACGCGTGAACGGCTGGACCGATTTCACATTTTTTTTTGTTATTGTTATTGTCAGGCGAAGGTTCTTATAAAAGAAAAATTTCAAAAAATTGCGCGGAAAATTTAAGAAACTTAACGAATATATTAATTTTATATCAATTGTTTGAAATAACTGTCAGCGATTGACAGAATGCGCGTGTATACATAGTTAAGACAGAACAACGTCTGTCGAGTCAACTAGTATAAGTATACAAATATGATGTTAAAAACTATAATTTTTACTAGAACTTCTGTTATCAACAATCATTCGTCATAAGTGAGTATAGATTACAAGGTAGATAGAGGTAGAGGAAGGGAGAGGGCTGCGGGGGGGTTGGTATCACCCGCCGCATCACAACAAGATGTCTGGCTATAATATCGAAAAATCCCACACGATAATGTCGATTATACGTGATTTACACCAATTAGTATTTATCTTTGGCTATGAAAATTTGAGGATAATTAAATGTATGTAGACAAATTTTAAGTTTATTTTTATAGGTAGCTTTTGCACGTTTTTCGTTTTCGTTAGTTTTCCGGGATAATTTTTTTTCGACTTACTTGATATGTACCTTTATTACCAAATTACACAAAATCCTTATGAATTGTAGTCTATGTGTTATTCTAATGTATAACCAATATTACTGTAAAGTTTCATACAAATCCGTTCAGTAGTTTTTTCGTGAAAGAGGAACAAACATACATACATCCATCCTCACAAACTTTCGCATTTATAATATAATTCTCTTCAATGCAAGGTAGGGAAGCCACAGCTCACCGAATATTTTAATATGAAAGTGATTTTGTTTATTCCTTATATACGCTTTTAGTACTCAAAATAATAATCATCAATATTTGACTTTTTATTTACAACTTTTATTAAATATGTACGTCGTATTAATTCTAAAGCAGAAATCATTGAAATCTGGTGAAATCCACAAGTTATAAGCCATTGAAATTAGGTAGTAGGGGGAGAGTCAAAAAACAGAAAAGAGACAAAATACTTGCATGTGACGTCAGCGGGCATTACGATGCGTGCGAAAGAGATGGAGCGATATCCCCTCTCCTGCACGTAGCAATATTTGAAATTTGAATTACTGCCTCATTTCTTATCCAATTCTAATGCTGTTTTCACAGGATTTCTTTTTGTACTAATAGGAGACAGGCCTATGCTTGATTTTGTACATTATTCTATATGTAATGGTTAATAATACGAAAAAGAAGCACTCCTGCGAAAACTGCATAACAATTGGTTAAAAAATTAGCGAGTAATTCATATTTAAAATATTGTAATGTACAGAAGGGGGCGCGATGTAGGGATATCGCTTCATCTCTTTCTTTCACACGCGTCGTAATTCCCGATGACGTCACATGTGAGTATTTCGTCTCTTTTCTGTTTCTTGTTAATTACCCCTTCCACCGAAATTCAAAGACTTATAACTTGTTGATTTTTTACCGGATATCAATAATTCCTTGTGTTATAATTTATATTATGTAAATATTTGATAATAGTAAAGAATAAAAATGAGTCCGGTTCCCTATTGCTGTTACATATTAAATAACGCACAAAATCAAACTTATTCAAATATTTTTGCACATACGTTATCATAGGACATATGGTACCTTTAATCAAGAAACAATACTGTGAGGGATAGAAACAGATTGACAAAATCTAATTACCGTTAGGTATTGCCACGCCTCTTGAGACCTCCATTTTGAAAGCCTTTGATAGACCCGTAATACAATACAGAGGTCAACTTAAACTGGTCGCTACCCGGACATTCGCGTGGGTCAGTGTATCCGAAAGCGTACTTATGCAATATTGTACATAGACATTATAATGTACATTTTCCCCAATACTATATGACATTTGCCTGTCACTTGGAAGTTATGGCGGCTCTAACCGCAAAACATTCTAACGTTATAATTACAAGTCATTATAATAGCGATTTTAAGATTACCCATCGATATGTACTTCGTACTAGATCTGGCGTTCCGTACACTCAAAGTGTTCGGCTAAACTGTACTGCAATCCGTACACCTGACAGTATGATTTCTACATTGACGGCGTGTGGTTGTGGACGGAGTGGCGCTCATAATATAAGAACTCGAGTCTAAGTGTAAATCTGGATGTGAATAAAAATTATAGTCAAATAATTAAAATTATTTGTTGTTCAAGTGAATAGGTTATAACAGTGACGTTTTTGGTTGCCATTTTAGATCAGATTTTGAACAAATAGTTTATATGGACGTTCGTGTTTATAGAATATACGTCAATGAGATTAGCATACTTTCAAACTGATTAAAAATATGTCTAGATAGACTGGATGCTTTAAACGCGTCGAAAAAAGTAGAGGTGAACTGTTCACCTCTAGATCGTCTTCCCGCGCTCAGTGTGCTTCGAGCTGTCACCGCGTTTACACTTGTTGCAAAATTTATGTCGTTTAAAAATGTACAAATGTATAAAGAGCGATCTGAAACAAAGAATACTTTAATTTCCCGCCCTCACATCCACCACTACAAGTCCTGTAAGGATCAGCAGTGACATTGTATGACACCGAGCGGTGAAGCTCGCCGAGTCTCAGGGAACTCTAATGTCATTATCCCGCAACGAAATTAAATAGAAAGATAGGGAGAAGTTGGAAATGTTAATTGTCCACTTCCATAGCAAAGCGGGAGACAAAATAATGGACTAAGGAGGCGTTTTAACCTCAAGGATAGGCATGTGGACATGAAACAACGAGTTATGTCACGTATCAACGGTAGCTTAAATTATTTATAGTAACTTCCTGCAAAATAAGCCCGTTGACATATTTCTTTTAATTAGTCTGAGTTTGCCATTATTGTGTTGCCAGTTTACGATTTTGTTTATTGCCTTGAATGACGAGACGAGCTTGCTATTAGCCTGATGATAAACGATACGACCGCCCATAAACAGTAGAAACACCATGCAACACCTTGAATTACAAAATATTGTTTGGTATTCCACTGCGCTCGCCATCCTGTCTCAGGACGGTGTTAAGTTTTATTATGTCCAGTAGTTACACTGGCTACAACGTCCTTCAAACCGGAACACAACAGTGGCTACACACTGCTGGTTGGCGGCCGAAATAGACACTGCGGTGGTACCTACCCAGGCGGACTCTCACATATGAGAGACCTACCACCAGTAAATCCATCATCAGTACGAGATCAGCATTTATATTAGCATATTTTTTATTTTTCTAAAACAAGGGCTATAATAGATCCTAAGTTTTATGAACATTATAATCAGAGAAGTTAAGTATTTTGTATCTAGTAAATTGTTTTTTGTGTTATATGAACTTGTTTCTGCCCACGGGCACCGTACGACAATTGGTAGCATTACACACACAAGGCAAAGCAGAATTACGCTGGAAAGGCGTATGACGCAACTGTCACGCACACTAGCTTACAATAGTTGGCCAATTCGTTTTAGTATCATTAAAGCGACACTCTATCTAAATTCTAGACGTATAATTTATCAAAGCTTTCAAATATTTTGTTTGATGGCATCTTTAGCTGACGTTAGCGGCATAACATTCAAATGTGGAACTGAGCGTTCCAAATTTGAAAGTTAAATAACGATAAATAAAGATGGCGGTACTAACGTAGTCATTACAAATACCGTTAGATTCTATGCATTAGAATTTGAAATAAGACGATTTTAAAAATGCCACCTGATTCATTAACTGACAGATTTTAGAATGTATTTGAATTCTTTAGTCACATTAAGGTTATATATAGCTTAAGGTCCATTTTCATACATTTTGTTTCACCTTTAATCTGGGTAACTAAACAAGTATTGGCAAGTAAAGAATTTAAATTCACGTCTAGTTAGTGATTAGTTCTCGCAGTTGAAAGAAAAACGTAAAAATAATTAATATGCATGGATATTTCGGCCTTTAAAATTTAATATGACTTGTTTAGTTACCCAGATTAAAGGTGAAACAAAATGTATGAAAAATGGACCTTAAGCTATAACCTTAAACTATATAGTTATAGAGCGGACATCAGGGCCAAAATTTTTGCTCCAAAAGTTATTAACAATTTGTAATAAGTCTTGTTTGAAATGCCCGTGTGACAAGATGTCACAGCGTCCTTATAATATACAAAAATAATATATTTACAGAAAATATTCGCATCAAAAACGTGCAAATCATGATATGGAAAAAATATTAAGTATGTTACATTTTTTTTTGCTATTTCACGGTAGATTGATTTTTGTATGACAATCTACCCAATGTCCGCTCTATATAATTGTAGGACTCTACGTTTCCTCTACGAAGTTCGATTAAACTTAGCATGGAGATAGTTTGGGACCCTGGGAAGGTTAAAGGCTACTCTTTCTATCCAGGGAAATATATATAAGCGGGACTTTTATCACAGAAAAATTTCGATACGGGCGGAGTCACGGGCCAAAACTACTATATTATATATTTTAAAATATATATTTGTTGTTCTTATATTGGCTCTTATCCAACTGCAAATTTGAGGTCAATGCAGTCCACGAAAAAAATAAGTATTTGATTTAGTTTTTAGACCATCTCTGGATATCTATTCTCATGCAAATTGTGTTGAAAATATCTTGTCATACACAAATAGACAACGTTCGGACCGTATAAAAAAACAAAGCAAAATGTTTTAAATAAAAACAATATCTTGTCTATGCTTCATTACAGTCGAATTAAAAACAAAGCAAAAATTAAGTCGATAATCAAAAAGCATAACGTTCAAATAAAAAAAGCCTTGTCCACGCTCCATTAAAGTCGACAATTGATCGCATATTAAAAAACATAAGTCGTCTATATAATGATCTGTATAATAAATTAACAATATCATATGAAACAAGTTTATACGAGTTGAAAAACTTGCGCGCGGGAAAATACACCGTGAGATTTTATCCGTACGATGTTAATAAATTATATCGTGCATGAGCCGAAGCAGGGGGGGCACCATATATAATATTAGCCTTGTATTATATACTGTCCCATTGCACGGGTCTCCTCTACTGAGGGATTAATTAGTCCTTCACGCTGTAGTGCGGGCAGACTTAATATCCTCAAAATTCCTATAGAGAACTTCTCAGGTATGCAGGTTTCCTCACGATGTTTTCCTTCACTGTTAAAAAGCGATAAGTCGCAAAGAATAAACATAGTTTTAGAAATGTCAAAGTTGAACCTGCGGATATTTGTCTCGGCAGTCCGTTCCACACCTGGGTTATTACTGCATACACTGTTATAACCAGATATTTTTGTTTGCACTGAATTCCAAAACAAAAACATATCATAATCAATGAAGTTTTACAAATAGACGCGTCATAGACTAACAAAATTGCACATAAAAACAGCGCACTATTTACTATAGTCACATACTTGTACAGCCCTAGCAGCTCGCATTGATACGGCCCGATGGTCGACCGCCGTGGCCATCTAGTTTATTAGTCTCTGGTCGCCATGACAGTCGAATAAAATGCAATTATTAATTAAAAATAAGTTAAACAGTGTATAATTATTACTAACGTATGAAATGAAATGTATTTTTCATTCACAGTTGGAGTATAATTTGTACATCGTCTAAAAACACAGGAAGACATTTTATTTATAAAAATACAAAAAGTTAGTAAGCCGACTAGCCGCGACAGTGGTTGGAGGTTGACTAAGTGAATGTCGGGCAATTACCTCGCTTTCGTCTTGTCAGTATTGAGCTCGGACAACGTATCTATGTAAAACATCTTAGATCATATCTATATGCTATTTACCGGAATGTAAGCTATTGTTAAACAGTTTTAAGATTATATAGAGCGGACATTAGATTGTCTTACAAGAATTTGCGCTCATGTGATGGTTACTCTACCGTGTAATAGCAAAATTCCAATGTAAAATACTTCATATTTTTCCATATTGTGATTTGCACTTTTTAGCGTGCATATTAGCATATTTTCTTTAAATATGTTTTTGTATTATTATCTAAGGATGGTGTGATCTTGTCACACTATTCCAAATGAGACAATCACTTATTACTATCGATATATATGTACTACGTACTAGATTTGGCGTCCCGAACATTCACTGCGTTCAAATGAATTGAACTGCAATCCACTCGAACTGACTTTAGTATGGTCAATATTGACAGCTTGTGGTTGTGTACGGAGCGCTCATGATATAAGAACTCGGGTTTAAGTGTAAACCTGGATTTGAATAAAAAATATTAGTCAAATAAGTAAAATTATTTGTTGTTCAACTGAATAAATAGGTTATAACAGAGACGTTTTGATTTCCATTTTAGTTCAGATTGTGAACAAATATATTATATGGACGTTCGAGTCTATAGAATATACGTCAATGCTTATTACTATTATAATAACAAACTTTTAAAGCACAAAGGTCTTGATGTACGGTCTATAACTAACTATATTATTTAATTTCCGTTAAAAGGTAAAACTGGACTCGTTATAGGTGACTAAATTGATATCATATATAACTCATACATATTTATGTTATTACATCATTGAAAAACAAATGACGAATATGTTCTTTGTCCTGTCTGCTATAACTCCGTTTGGGGAACGACCAGTATAAGTTGACCCCCGCAATTTAAACACCGTTTTTACAATACACCAGTGGACAGTCAAGCCAAGTTTATCTTTTTTTATTGCTTAGACGAGCGTATGTGACGATAAGCGATACGACCGCCCATAAACAGTAGAAACACTAACACCTTGAATTACAATACAAAGTATTGTTTGGTATTCCACTGTGCTCGCCATCCTGAGACATGAGATGTTAAGTCTCATTATGTCCAGTAGTTACACTGGCTACAACTGATGGTAAGCGATACGACCGCCCATAAACAGTAGAAACACCAACATCTTGAATTACAAATTATTGTTTAGTATTCCACTGCGCTCGCCATCCTAAGTCTATCTTAAGTCTCATTATGTCCAGTAGTTACACTGGCTACAACGTTCTTCAAACCGGAACACAACAGTGACTGCACACAGCTGCTTAAACACGCACCCACGCCTTCCTGAAAGTATAAAAGGTGGTTTTGCTGGTGGTAAGTTATTTAATATCCGCCCAGATAGCGACTACACTACACAAGGTGTTATAATCACAATGACCCACCTAAGTGTCGCGTTCCGGGATCAGCCTGTGTATATCCAACAGGCCGGCATAAATATGTCAACTGCCGAGGGGGAATCATCTCTCGTCAGTCGACATTCTAATGGACCCACTCCACTATCAGGGGCAGTGCGGTAACTTAGCCGTGCACTGATAAAAAATCGGTTACAAGGCCAATAAATAGTACATACTAATCATAGTGAACATATAAAACAAGTAACCTCTTTTTAGTCGGGTCATAACAAAAGCATTAATTCACCGAACAGTTAATAATAGACCTAATACGACTGACCGCAATGATAACGTTACGGACTAATGGTCTAGGGGGAGGGGTGGGGGGTTATATGACGTCATCTATTGACACATTTGAAGGTCGATGTTGGTTGAGACTTATTAGTATAGTACCGCATTATACTACACTTAATATGGGATCATTATTGAGTTACTAAATAAAACCACATACTCGTCGTCCTTTGCTGACATTGTGCCAAAAATCATCCATTAATAACGCATATTTTCACAAAAAATCCTCGTTTTAGTTTTTAGATTATTTTTAATGCAAATATGGCGTGCGCGTGAGTGTATTTCTGTTAGTATGATGTTGCTGCGACGAATTATCTTAGAGTAGTAGTGGCATTAGGGCGCGTAAAGTTAAATTACTTTTAAAGATATTTATTTTATTCTAAACTTACACGTTTTTTATTTTACATCTAGGCTTCAAGTAACCTATTGTTATGTGTTATTTCCAAGTAGATACGAGTAAGTATGTGGATTAATTTAGTAACGCAATCAAAATGACCCCGTATAAAGGACGTGGCTTGCTTGATCTATTTGTCAAAGAGCAAATGCTCATAACAGATTATAAAACCTTTTTTTTATTGCTTTGAATGACGAGACGAGCTTGCCGTTCGCCTGATGGTAAGCGATACGACCGATAAACAGTAGAAACACCAACGACTTGAATTCCAGTGCGGCATCCTGAGACATGTTAAGTCTTATTATGTCCAGTAGTTACACTATAATGTTCTTCAAGGAACACAACAGTGACTACACACTGCTGCTTGGCAGAAATAGACACTGTGATGGTTCCTACCCAGGCGGTCTCTCACATAAAGAGACCAGCCACCAGTAAAGTTCCTTTCATGTTTCCTACATCAATATAAGTGTAATTATAGGTAGAATTCGCTAACCTTCAAAATGACGTCATGTTCAAAAAAATACTTTATTTATTACGTAGGCAAACAAATTTGCACTTATGATACGTCGAAACAAAGCATAAGAATAATCATTATTATTTCTAAACAACTATTAAAATTACTTATACAACTATGGACATTTTAAATTAGGGATAAAATTTATAATGAAAATAAGGTACAAACCGAACTAACCAGCTCGGGCTGGCAGGTAGGGGGAAATAGAAGGATAAAAATCCAAATACCACCAGTAAGTGAGATATTAGTATTAACGATTGTTTGAAGAAGTCTTAGTAATAAGCCTCGGTTACCTTATAAGCTAGGGATATAATTCATTAATTTCTTGCCTATCCGTCACGGGGGTCAGTTTATGCAAAAAAACACAATTTTGCGGTCTACAGTCAATTTAGCTCGTGCCACTCACCGTAAGGAGCGATGACCCTTTTTGATTCGAATTCAAACAAATTTGAAACGGTTTGAGCGAATATTTGAGTTTATTACGTGACTGGGTTTACTGACCAGTTTAAGTTGACCTCAGAGGGTCTACTTCGATAAACGAAATCCGTAGTTTCGGATTAGGGATTACACGTTTTGTTACTACGAAGTGTTACGGATCCGACGACGGATCCGATCCGTTTATCGCAATATTTCATGGAATTTGTATGAACTTATAGGGTTTCACCATCCCCTTTTTAACCCATCTGTGAGGACAAAGTGCCACTGCTTTCTCCAAAAAAAATACGTGAATCCTTTGATTAAAAAAACTGTTATCTTAAAAAAAATATACAGACTCCGATTTCGACGTTGACTACAATATTTGTAACCAGTATACCTATTACTTTAAATATTTTTTTTGGTAGTGTTTTTTGAAGTCGGATTAATTTTTGTTAAAATGTTAAATCTCGGTGGCGTGGTTGTATTGCACGTTGACTGTCGCGCTGAAGTGTTACACCTCTGCCTACCCCTGAAAAGGGAAAAGGCGTGATGCTATGTATGTAAGAAATAAGAAATTGACCCAAAAACAAAACAACACAAAACACCACTGAAAAAGTGACGAGAAAGTGAAATTCGCAATTCCGTTTGGACGACACTAATTTCAGTTATTTCGGTTTAATAACCAAACTACTGAACCGATTTTAAAATTATTTCCACGGGACCAAATTGATAATATATCCTTTCAAATAAAAAAATATTTTTCAAAATCAGTTAATAAATGACTGATTTCTGCGGTAACAAACAAAGGAACGCCTTTTGGTGTCTCTTAAAAGGACATAGAACCGAACTCCGAGCATGCGCAGCGTATCTCAAACAATGCAACTGTAACTGCATTTATTTCGTACAAACTTTCTCATTTATTATTTGACAATTCTTGTAAACCATAAAAGATTTCTTTGTCAGTGGTCTTTTGCTATAGAAATAAGGACGAAGATCCAAAGCAAGCCGCCTACCTGCTCTCCTTTGAGTTTTTTTTATTGCCTTAGTAGGTAAACGCTGTGTTCTGGTTTGAAAGGCATTGTAGCTAATATAACTACTGGACATGATAAGACTTAACATCTCATGTCACAGGATGGCGAGAATGGAATACCAAACAATACTTTGTAATTTAAGGTGTTGGTGTGTCTATTGTTTATGGGCGATCGTATCGCTTACCATCAGGCAAGCTCGTCTCGTCATTCAAAGATATGTATAAAAAAACGAACGCCTGATGGTAACCAGCATTCGTCACATGGACAACGCCAAAGGCACATTCAAGCCATTGCCGACCGGTAAACTATGTGAATATAATTCGCACTCTTAATAAAATAATGACCCATTTCAAAATTGCCAATTTTTGAGAATCGTCAAACAACCAATTCCTGTTGGCGACCTTTTAGTTTTTTCCTTTTCTTTCATGCTATACGTTTCATTTATTACTATCTTTAATAAGCTCAATTTTATAGCAACTTCAAAAAATAAGGTAGCAAACAAAAATTAGTTTTCCGACGACTGCTACAAATTAACAATTTTGAAATAGGTCATTATTTTTTTTAAGAATGCGATAAAATATTAGTCAAATAAATACACAGGCTGATCCCGGAACGGGACACACATGGGCTGTTAACACATTGTGTACAGTCGCTATCCGGGCTATGACTGCCTCCGTGGCGTAGTTGTATTGCACGTCCGGTACAATAGCGCTCTGAGGTCCTGGGTTCGAACCCCGGGTCGGGCAAAGTGATATTTGGGTTTTTCTGCTCAGTATCAGCCCGGAGTCTGGAATTTGTGCCCGATATGGCGATAGGCTCGCCCCCTATCACATCATGGGACGGAACATACTTGGCGAAAAGTGGGTGCCCTAGTTGCGCCTCTGCATACCCCTTCGGGGATAAAATGCGTGATGTTATGTATGTATGTATGCTATCCGGGCGGATATAATGTATCTTACCAACATGTTTATCATGAAATAAACTCAAGTATAGAGACCCGACTGACTACTTCGCTTTGTAATCGAGCTGAAATTCCCTTTTTAGTCTTTAAGTTGATAAAAATAGCGATAGCCTAATTTGGGGGAACGGACTGCCAAAACAAAGGTCTCTGTCAAAACGCAAACACATCTCTGACTTCTAAAGTTATGTGTGTATTTATGAATCATCGCTTGCTTTAACAATAAAACACGTCTATTGTAATCAAATCTAACAGCTCATGTGATACCCTTTCTTTTAATTTTATCCGTGGTGCTTTATAACTAGCTTATCTAGTTGTAAACTCCTATCCTTGAGGTTAAAACGCCTCCTTAGTTCTCCCACATTGCTATGGAGGGAAGTGGACAATTAATATTTCCAACTCCTCCC